>NW_005871320.1:655753-702624 GCF_000147115.1 Myotis lucifugus
GGCAGTTGGGGGTGATCAGGCCAGTGGGGGGAGGCAATGTGGGGATGAGTGGGCCAGCAGGGGAGGGCAGTTGGGGGCAAGCAGGCTGGCGGGGGGAGGGGGGCAGTTAGGGGTGATCAGGCCAGCAGGCAGAGTGGTTAGGGGCGATCAGGCAGGCAGGCAGGTGAATGGTTAGGAGCCAGTGGTCCTGGATTTTGAGAGGGATGTCCAACTGCTGGTTGGACATCCCCTGAGGGGTCCCAGGTTGGAGAGGGGGCAGGCCGGGCTAGGAACACCCCCCACCCCATGCACGAATTTTGTGCACCAGGCCACTAGTATAGACATAAATGAAAGTACATATTGGGATCTATTTCCTATCCACTGAGAGGACCTAGATACAACAAAAGCAATAAAACCTTAGTGATTAATGGGAACACCTATTCAAGGAAACATCATGAACTTTTACTTCTTAATGATAATTTATGCCTAACCCTACAGTTTCCTACATTAAAATACCTTTATCATGCTCTGCCTATCAAAGTTCCACTGAATTAAAGATACAAAATGTAAAGCACCAAATATATGTCATCAATTATTTGTCCCTGCCTCTCCATCAAAGTCTAGCTCAAATGGCATCTTTCTTGTGAAACCCCCTCTGGAATACGCAGGCTGAATTAACATCTCCTGCCTCTGTGCATAGAAGATTTCCCAGACCTTCAGATAACATCAGTTCATCCTTCTCTATATTAGAGATTGTTATTTACAGGCCCATCTTCTCACTACATTGTGAATTTTTGTGAGCAGGATCTGACTTCGGTTTTCTTTGTCCCCCTGGCCCCTAGCACAGGGCCTGGCAAATATTAGGTGCTCAGTAAAGGCATTTTTAATTAGATGGAGTCTTTCTCCATGGAACAGACTGAAGCTAACTGGCCTGACTAGAGAGCCAATCCCTGAGGTTGACCTCATTAGCATTGGGCTCTGCCCAAGAAAGCGAACCACTCATTCGCTGGGAATGCAGGACAAAACCACCAGAGCCCTTTGTTCCAGCCCTTTTCCGTGGAAGACTATTTCACTTTGCTGAAAAGGAGGCAGTCTTCAGTGACTCACCTGCGTAACAGGTCTTTCTCAGAAATGTTTGCCTTGATACTTTGTTTTTGTTGCAAAATAAGCACCGCTCTACTTTGCAGCTGGAAGTGGTAGATACATGAAATGAATGTCTGCATTTTTATGACAGCTTCCTTGAATCTGGTTCAGCTGGGCAACCTCCCTGGAGGGGTGATGAAATGACCACATTCTGGCTCAGCAGGAAGGCTGCCGAAATCCACAGTGTTGTTCTCAGGAAAGCTTCTAACCAGGAAGAAAGCTGTTGTGAGGCAGAGATGAAAATCCACCCTCTTGGCTCATGGGGTTCTCCTCACTCACCATGCAGACAAGGATGAGCTTCAGAGAGGGGCTGTGCAGCCCTGGACTCTTGAAGATAAGAGGAAATGGCAAATCTTCCCAAAGACTCTTACCTTGACAAAGGCCTGTATTAGTTTTCTACTGTTGCCAGAACAAACCACCACAAATTTAGTAGCTTAAAACCACACCATGCATTATCACACAATTCTGTAATTCAGAGGTCTGGGTACAGTGGGGCTTGGCTGGGTCCTCTCTTTAGAATCTCACAGGGTGAGATCAGGCTATCAGCAGGGCTGTGTTCCTTGCTGGGGACTCTGAAAAAGAATCTGCTTCCAAGCTTACTCAGAATGTTGGCCGAATTCAGTTCCTTGTGGTTGTAGAAGTGAGGTGCCTGTGTCCTTGCTGGCTGCCACCTGGGGACCTTAGCTCCTAGATGGCTCTCTTGAGTCCTTGCACATGGACCCTACATCTCAGAGCCAGCAAAGGCACATTGAAACCCTGTCACAACTAGAAGCAATCTGACCTCCCCTTCTGCTGTCTCTCTGACTCCATTCAGAGAACATTCTCTGCTTTTTAGGGCTCAGATGATTAGATTGGCCCGCCTGGATAATCTATATTAAGGTCAAGAGCCTAAAGTATACTGCCAAGTCACCTTTTGCCATGTAAGTTATGCCCAGGTTTCAGTATTTGGGTGTGGATATCTATGGGGGACCATATTGGATCTATTTATGACAGAGGCCTGCATTTACATCACAGGAGTAGGACCCCACCTGGCATGAATACATTTGGGTTTTTTCTTGGTAGAGTACAGCTGGGTCCTTGATTTGCAATGTGTGTGTGTGTGTGTGTGTGTGTGTGTGTGTGTGTGTGTGTGCAGGGGGGAGGGGGGACTTTGAATCTCCCAATATAGAAAATCTAGGCTTTTGAGCATGTTTCTGATACCCATTACTACACATCCTTAGGCTTAGGGAATTGTATCCACAATTCATTCCCAACAATTGGGAACTGTTGGGAAGAACAGAAAGATCCAGAAAAGCCAAGATCTAGAGTCCAAGAGGTCCCTCAGGGCAAGGGGAAAGCTCAATATTAGAACATACACACAGCAACACCCGAGGTCAGTTATTTAAATTATGTCCAAAACAGGCTGAGAAGGAAATGCAAGGTAAAATTCCTATTTGGTGATGGCTTAGATGAAGCCTAGGATCTAGAGTCATATCTAAGCCAAGTGCTGTAAACAGGTAATGGACATGTGATTAGCATCAGAACTGGGGAAACCTAGTAGCAGGTACCTGATATAGCCCAGGGAAACTGAGATCCAAAGAAGGAAAATCCATTCTCTGGAAGAACTGGGGTAGCAACCAGGAATCCTATATAATAAAAGGCTAATATGCTAATTGACTGAACTGTCTAAAAACTGGTCACTATGATGCACACTGACCACCAGGGGGCAGACACTCAATGCAGCTGCCCCCTGGTGGTCAGTGCGCTCCCACAGGGGGAGTACTGCTCAGCCAGAGCCATGCTCAGGGCTGGTGAGTGCAGGAGCGGTGGCGGAAGCCTCCCCCAGGTAGCACTAAGGAGCAGCAAGCCAAGCAGTAAGGAGCAGTGAGCAGGCGGGTGGTAAGGAGCGAGGGGTCCTGGACTGTTTCATATCTGTTTCTAATGTCAAGTCAAGGGAATCATATTTGGCAAGTAATCATTATGGCATCCTTGATTTAAATAATGTGCAAACATCCTATCTAATAAAAGGGTAATAGGCAAATTAACCATCACTCTGTCACAAAGATGGCAGTGCCCATAGCCACAAGATGGCGGCGCCCAGTCCTCTCAGCCCCACCAGAGTCCCCAAGTCCTGGAAGGGAGGGGAGCAGCTGCTGAGAGCGGGCAGCATGAATGGCTTGGCTGAATGCTTGCTTCGTCACCACAGCAACAAGGCAAGAGTTCCACCCCAGCCATGGAGAGCCTCTGGGCAGCAGGCACAGAGCTGGTTGGGGTGGGGGAATGCTTGCCTCATCGCCCTGACAACGAGGCAAGTGTTCCGTGCCCAGCCATGGATGGGCCTCTGGGCCATGGAGAGCCTCTGGGCAGCAGGCGCAGAGCAGCCAGGCCCCGCAGAGAACTACTGGCGCACGGATTCATGTGCAAGGCTACTAGTCTTCTAATAAATGATGCAAAGACTTTTCTCTAAACTTCCAGCTTGCTTGAAATTGTCTGTGGTTTGCACTCTTCCAAGCTTTGCTAATAGCACAGATTACTAAAGCAAGCAGGAGTGATCAACAGAGTTAGTTGGGGACACTACCTCTGAAGAGTCTACCTGCTCTAGCTAGCTTCTCCTCCTATCTGGGCACAGTCCTAGCAATAGTGGTCTGGAAATCTGTGGAGCTGCCATAACCAGGCCTCTAGTCAGGGTTCTCTGGGGAAACAGAACCAATTGGATGTACATGTATATACAGAAAGATATTTACTTTGAGGAATTGGCTCATATGATTATGGACTCAAGCAAGTCCAAATTTTGAAAGGTAGGCCAGCAGACTGGAGACTTAGGGAAGAGTTAATATTGCAGTTCAAGTCCAAAGGCCATCAACCGATAACATTCCTTCTTGCTTGAGGGACATCAGTATTTCGTTCTATTCAGGCCTTCAACTGATTGGATGAGGCTCACCAACCAGAGGGCAATCTGCTTTACTCAAAGCCCACCAATTTAAATATTACTGTCATCCAAAAACATCCTCACAGAAACATCCAGAATAATGTTTGACCACATATTTGAGCACTGTGGCCCAGCCAAGTTGACACATAAAATTAACCATTACAGCCTCTAATTCGGATGTTCTCCTTTTCCTTCATTGACAAAGGCCCCAAGACCAGCTGGCTTACATCACTTGTTTGTGGCTCGCCACACCTCTGGGTCCCCTCTGGTTCTTTTTCCCCAGGCCTGACTGAATAGAGTCCAGCTTCCCCAGCTTGCTCTGCTAAAGACAGGCATACAGGCTTATTTTGTCTGCAAGGTTTTACTACTAACCATGACCAAAACAAACAAGATATAATATGAACTACAAATGTGTAGATTCCAGGCTTAGAAAATCATGCAGTGTTCTTCCCATCTGGACCCAGTTCTAATCCCTTTCTGCAGTGGTAACTGGAAATGTCAGGCTTCTGTTGTTTACATAGATCCATAAAAGTAGATCTTATCTAAACACTGGTCTTTGGAACACCTGAAGTTACAACAAGGCAAAATATAACCCAATGCAACAACCTTTAATCTGAAGAGAATTGTTTGCATTTCTGAGGAAATATTCAGCTCCAACCTCTGACCTTGTTCTTCAAAGCAGGTATATTCCTTGGGGCATATATCCTTTGAGGCTTGTCCTTAGAGAGGAATTTAAAATCCTTAAAACATTATGTATAACCATTTCAAAAAGCATATGTAGTCATGGTTTTTAACTGAACAGAAAATAAAAAGCTACCAATCTTTTCTCCTCTTATAACTCTCACTTCCTACCAGTGAAGTCAGGAATTTCCAGCTTTTCCAAAGAGGTGAATGCTCAGCACTGCCCTCTGGCCTAGCCCTCTCACTGTTCCAGACCCAGCCTCTCACTGTTCCAGACCCAGAGCCCACCCCTTCAGCTCCCCCTCCCACACACACCCTTGCCCCTACCCCCCTCTTTCCAAAGCTGAGCCAGATGGGCAAACAGTGGGAAGTTAAGGCTTTTTCTCTCCTCTTTTTAATTGTTTGGAATCTTTTAAGAATTTTACTATTATTCTGAAGGTGGGAAAATTAGGAAGAATCTTAAGAATTGCAGAAACCACCAGAAGAATTCACAAGGTGAAAATGTTTGTGGAGCACTTGTTTAATTCATCTCCTGATTGTGCCTTCTTTTTAGTGTCATCCCCACTGATAATAGCTGAGTCTAGGGCTTCACTAATTGATGCCTCCATAACCCCAAATTGCCTCCTCATTGGCCTCCATCACACCTGCTCTCTCTCTCTTTAACCCCTCAGGTTATTCTTCCCTAAAACATCCCCATTCAAAACTTTCAATGGATCCTATTCCTACTTTCAAAATATGCCCATAACCTACCTTTCCCAATAAGTCCACCCACTCTCTCATTGATCCATTTCTTCATTTCTTTAATATATATAATCAGGCCCTAGAGATACAGGTCAGGGGTGAGCTAGGTTAGACTCAGTTTCTGCTCTCATGGGCTTACAACTGGCTGGGAAAATGGAGACTTCAATAAGTCATTTTAATGAAGTGTGATGAGGATGGCAAAGAGGAAAGAACATGGCACCAGAATTCTCTCCCACATTTGTGTGGGCAAACCCTCTATCCTCACTTGGCTGGTTTCCTCATTGACCACTGAAAAGACAACACATTCCTTTCCCTGAGCATTTCCTCAACCATCTCCCTCCCTTCTGCTGCCTCTCCCCCTCCCAAACCCTACCTGTCCTTCAAGGACCAGATCATGTCCTGTCTTCTCTGTTGAGCTTTCTCTTCCTTCCTTTGTGTCTGGAGCTAAATTCAGGTTGACTTTCTATGAGCTTTTTTGAAAGCTTAAAGGTGGAGCTAAGGGTTAAGGGTTGAGAGACCCTAGGCCAGTGATGGCGAACCTTTTGAGCTCGGCGTGTCAGCATTTTGAAAAACCCTAACTTAACTCTGGTGCTGTGTCACATATAGAAATTTTTTTGATATTTGCAACCATAGTAAAACAAAGACTTATATTTTTGATATTTATTTTATATATTTAAATGCCATTTAGCAAAGAAAAGTCAATCAAAAAAATGAGTTCGTGTGTCACCTCTGACATGCGTGTCATAGGTTCGCCATCACTGCCCTAGGCTATAGATAAGAATTGAGATAATAAAGGAGAGGCTGGGATGAATGGATGCTTTTTTAACTTTGGCTTTTCAATTGGAATTGCTTTATGAAGATCTGAACAGGGCCTTTTGCTGGACAAATGAGAGCCTAAACACATCGGGCTTGGAAAATAAGGGACATACTGCAATTTCATTTTTTTTTACATTCTTTATTGTGTAAAGTATTACATATAGCATTACATATGTCTCCTTTTCCCCCATTGACCTCTCCCTGGCAACCCCCACTCCGCAGCACAGCCCCTCACCTCCCTAGTGTCTGTGTCCATTGGTTATGCTCATTATATTCTACAAATGAGTGAGATCATGTGATATTTATCTATCATCAACTGGCTTCTTTTGCTTAGCATAATCTCTCCATGTCCATCCATGCTGTTGCAAATGGTAAGAGTACTTTCTTTTTCACAGCAGTGTAGTATTCCATTGTGTAGATGTACCACCATTTTTTATCCACTCATCTGCTGATGGGCACTTAGGCTGTTTCCAAATCTTAGCTATTATAAATTGTGCTGCTATGAACATAGGGATGCATATATCCTTTCTGATAGGTGTTTCTGATTTCTTGGGATATATTTCTAGAAGTGGGATTACTGGGTCAAATGGGAGTTCCATTTTTAATTTTTTGAGGAAACTCCATGCCGGGGCTGACTGGCAGACCCTGAGTGATGGATGAACAGATTGCTCTAACACACATTCTGTGAAAGAGAGGGCTATTGCCCATCAGTACTTGGCTATTGCCACCAAGTAGCCTTGTTTGCCCGCCTCCTTTGGGCTATTACTGCTATAACAGCTTGAACTAAAGTTAACCTCTAGATACAATTAGCAAGGTAGGGATCTTTGAGAAAAGTATATGCTTCTACAAGGGTCGCAATGTCTACAATCTAAACATTGAGATTCTAGCAAAAACATCCCAGGGCATCAGACTTGTTTGGAAAAGTCAAGGTAGGGGCTGCCGCCTTCAGCAAGGTTCCCTCAGAGGCCCCCGACCTTTCGGAGAATCCTCCTTACAGACATTCCAACTAAGTCCTGTGCTTCCCCACAACTCCATACTGTTTTCCACAGTGGCTGTACCAGTCTGCATTCCCACCAGCAGTGCACAAGGGTTCCTTTTTCTCTACACCCTCACCAGCACTTGTCATCTGTTGAATTGTTGCTAATAGTCATTCTGACAGGAGTGAGATGGTATCTCATTATAGTTTTGATTTGCATCTCTCGGATAATTAGTAACTTTGAGCATATTTTCATATGTCTCTTGACCTTCTGTATGTCTCCTTTTGAAAAGTGTCTATTTAGGTTCTTTGCCCATTTTTTTATTTGATTGTTTATCTTCCTTTTGTTAAGATGTATGAATTCCCTATATATTTTGGAGAATAGGCCCTTATCGGGATATAACATTGGCAAATACACTGAGTGGCCAAATTATTATGACCACCTGACGTTTGTAGGCAAATTAGCTATAATTTCGCGCTAAAGTTGCTAGAGCAGTGGTTCTCAACCTTCTGGCCCTTTAAATACAGTTCCTCATGTTGTGACCCAACCATAAGATTATTTTCGTTGCTACTTCATAATTGTAATGTTGCTACTGTTATGAATCGTAATGTAAATATCTGATATGCAGGATGGTCTTTAGGCGACCCCTGTGAAAGGGTCGTTTGACCACCAAAGGGGTCGCGACCCACAGGTTGAGAACCGCTGTGCTAGACGGCCAGACCATTATAAATAGGGAAGCAGGTTGTTTACCATGACAGTAGAAGTGATTTTTTCCTGAAGATATGAGTAAACAACGCGATTTAACAGCCTTTGAACGTGGGATATATTTGAATGTGAGTGGCCAGATTATTATGACCACCCCATCAGTATTTTTGGGCCAACTTTGCCTTCAATACTGCGGCGATTCTTCTTGGCATTGACTCCACGAGATGTTGAAAGGTGATGTGAGGAATCTGACACCATGCCTGATGAATAGCACTGTCCAGTTCTGTGAGATTTGATGGTTGTGGAACCACCTGCCTGATGGCTCTTTTAACTTCATTCCACAAATGCCCAATTGGATTGAGATCTGGTGATTGTGGGGGCCACCTTAGCAAGGTAAAGTCTCCCTCATGTTCTTGAAACCACTCCTGCCCAATACGAGCACCATGGCATGGCTCATTGTCTTGTTGGAAGAAGCCATTTCCATTGGGATACGCCATCAGCATGATAGGATGAACTTGATCAGCAACGAGACTTAGGTATGTTGTGCTATTCAGATGTTGTTCCACACAAATTAAAGGGCCCAAATCATGCCAGGAAAACATGCCCTAAACCATAATACTGCCCCCACCAGCTTGAAGGGTTGTACTCATGCATGTGGGGTGCATGCTTTCATGCTGTTTCTGCCAAATTCTCACTCTGCCATCTGCATGATGCAACTGGTAACATGATTCATCGGACCACATGACTTTTTTCCAATGCTCGACTGTCCAATCCTTGTGTTCCTGTGTGAATTGGAAATGTTTTATCTTGGTAACTGCAGACAGCAAAGGTGTTCGAACAGGCCTTCGGCTTCCATATCTCATACAATGCAGTGTATGGCTAATTTGCCTACAAACGTCAGGTGGTCATAATAATCTGGCCACTCAATATATATATATATATCCCACATTCAAAGGCTGTTAAATCACATTGTTTACCCATATCTTCAGAAAAAAATCACTTCTACTGTCGTAGTAAACAACCTGCTTCCCTATTTATAATGGTCTGGCCCTCTAGCAACTTCAGCACGAAATTATAGCTAATTTGCCTACAAATGTCAGGTGGTCATAACAATCTGGCCACTCAGTGTATGTACTCCCATGCAGTGGGCTTTCTTGTTGTTTTGTTAATGGTTTATTTTGCTGTGCAGAAGCTTTTTATTTTGATGTAACCCCATTTGTTTATTTTCTCTTTAGTTTCCATTGCCCTAGACAGTGATGGCGAACCTTTTGAGCTCAGCGTGTCAGCATTTTGAAAAACTCTAACTTAACTCTGGTGCCGTGTCACATATAGAAATTTTTTGATATTTGCAACCATAGTAAAACAAAGACTTATATTTTTGATATTTATTTTATATATTTAAATGCCATTTAACAAAGGAAAATCAACCAAAAAAATGAGTTCACGTGTCACCTCTGACACGCGTGTCATAAGTTCGCCATCACTGCCCTAGGAGCTGTATCGGTAAAGATATTGCTGCATCTGTCTCATATTTTGCTGCCTATGGATTCTTCTAAGATTTTTATGGTTTCCCATCTTACATTTAAGTCCTTTATCCACTTTGAGTTTATTTTTCTGTATGGTGTAAGTTGGTGGTCTAGTTTCATTTATTTGCATGTATCTGTCCAATGCCCTCACCACCCTAGTGTCTGTGTCCATTGGTTATGCTTACATGCATGCATACAAATCCTTTTACAACATCATTTATTGAAGAGACTGTCTTGACTCCATTGTATGCTCTTACCTCCTTTGTCAAATATTAATTGAGCATAATGGCTTGCGTCGATTTCTGGGTTCTCTGTTCTGTTTCACTGATCTGTATGTCTGTTCTTGTGCCAGTACCAGGCAGTTTTGAGGACAGAGGCTTTGTAATATAGCTTGATATCTGGTATTGTGATCCCTCCAACTTTGTTCCTCTTTTTCAAGATTGCTGTGGCTATTCGGGGTCTTTCTTTTTTCCATACTAGAGGCCCAGTGCACGAATTCATGCACTGGTAGGGTCCAGCCAGCCCGCCCCAATTGGGGCCATTGGGGCCAGGCCGGCAGAGGAGAGGGGATGCAGGAGGTTGGCCAGCTGGCCCTGCCCCCAATGGGGGGGGGAGCAATCAAGGGCCCAGGGGCGGGGCTGCACACAGTTGGTGGGGAGGCCAATAGGTGGGAAGGCTGATTAGGGTTGGGGAGGCCAATAGTGGGGGAAGGGCCACGGGCAATTGGTCATCTGGCCCCACCCCCAAATGGAATATTGGGGGCTGATCGGGGCCAGGGCTGGCTGGGGGAGGGGTCGCAGGAGGTAGCAGGGAGTTGATCAGGGCCCTGATCACACCGTTGGCCACTGCAGTGCACGTCATAGTGTCCAGTCGTTCTGGTCATTCTGCTCGTTCCATTGTTCTGGTTGCTTGACTTTTTATATATAGATGAATTTTTGGAGAGTTTGTTCTAGGTCTGTGAAATATGCCATTGGTATTTTAATGGGGAGTGCATTAAATCTATGGATTGCTTTGAGTAGTATGGACATTTTAATGTTTATTTTACCAATTGATAAACACAGTATATTCTTCCATTTGTTTATGTCTTCCTCTATCTCTTTTTCCAATGTCCTGTTGTTTTCTGAGTACAGGTCTTTTACCTCCTTAATTAAGTTTATTCCTAGGTATCTTAATTTTTTGTTGCAATGGTAAATGGGATTATTTTTTGTTTCTCTTTCTGTGAGTTCATTATTGGTGTATAAAAAAGCCATAGATTTCTGGGTGTTAATTTTGTATCCTGCTACATTGCCAAATTCATTTATTAAGTCCAATAGTTTTTTGATAGAGTCTTTAAGGTTTTTTATGTACAATATCTTGTCATCTGTGAATAATGACAGTTTTACTTCTTCTTTTCCAATTTGGATGCCTTTTATTTCTTCTTCTTGTCTAACTGCTATGGCTAGCTCTTCCAGTTCTATGTCGAACAGGAGTGGTGAAAGTGGGCATCCCTGTCTTGTTCCTGTTCTTAGGGAAAATGGTTATAGTTTTTGTCCATTGAGTATGATATTGGCTGTAGGTTTGTCATATAGGCTTTTATTATGTTGAGGTATGATCCCTCTATTCCCACTTTGCTGAGAGTTTTTATCAAGAAAGAGTGTTGGATTTTGTCAAATGCCTTTTCTGCATCAGTTGATAGGGTTATGTGATTTTTGTCTCTCAATTTGTTTATGTGATACATCATGTTTATTGATTTGCAGATATTGTACTAGCCTTGTATCCCCAGAATAAATCCCACTTGGTCATGGTGTATGATCTCTCTAATGTAATGCTGGATCCATTTTGCTAGAATTTTGTTGAGGATTTTAGCATTTATGTTCATGAGGGATGTTGGCCTGTAATTCTCTTTCTTTGTAGTGTCTTTATCTAGTTTGTGGATTAGGGTAATGCTGGCTTCATATAAAGAGCTTGGAAGTGTGCCTTCCTCTTGAATTTTTTGGAATAGTCTGAGAAGGGTAGGTTTTAGTTCTTCTTTGAATGTTTGATAAAACTCCCCTCTGAAGCCTTCTGGCCCCTGGCTTTTGTTTGCTAGGAGCTTTTTGGTGACTGCTTCAATTTCCTCCTTAGTTATTGGCCTATTGAGATTTTTTTATTCTACTGGATTGAGCTTTGGAAGGTAGTATTTTTCCAGGAATATGTCCATTTCCTCTAGGTTGTTTAGTTTTTTGGAGTGGAGTTGTTCATAGTATTTTTGTACAATCTTTTATATTTCTGTGGGGTCTGTTGTTATTTCACCTCTTTCATTTCTGATTTTGTTTATTTGGGTCCTCTCTCTTTGTTTCTTGGTGAGCCTGGCTAGAGGTTCATAATCTTGTTTATTCTTTCAAATAACCAGCTCTTGGTTTCATTGATCTTTTGTTTTTGTTTTTTGTTTTTTTTTGGTCTCTGTGTCATTTATATCCACTCTGATCTTTATTATCGCCTTCCTTCTGCTTACTCTGGGCTTTTCTTGTTGCTCTCTAATTTATTACCATTTTTTCTTGGTTTTTGAGGTAGGCCTGTAATGCTATGAACTTCCTTCTCAGGACCGCTTTCACTGTGTCCCATAGGTTTTGGATTGTTGTGTTTTCATTATCATTCATTTCCAGGATGTTTTTAATTTCTTCTTTAATCTCTTTGGCAACCCAATCATTGTTTAATAGCATGCTATTCAGCCTCCAAGTGTTTGAATTTTTTTGATTGTTTTTATTGTAGTTGATTTCTAGTATTATGCCATTGAGGTCTGAGAAGATGCTTGATATGATTTCAATCTTCTTGAATTTGGAAAGACTTTGCCTGTGACCCAATATGTGGTCTATCTTTGAAAAATGTCCCATATGCACTTGAGAAGAATGTATATTTTGTAGCTTTGGGATGAAATGTTCTGAAGATGTCAATTAAGTCCATCTGATCTAGTGAGTCATTTAGGATTGCTGTTTCTTTGCTGGTGACCCAAAGCAACATGCACCCACTTCTCCCTGGCCACTCTCTCTAAAAATCAATGGAAAAGTATCCTCGGGTGAGAATTAAAAACTAACAAACAAACAAAAAAACTGACTTTGAAGCCAATAAGAGTGCCTTGGAAAAAGAGCCTGGGCTTTCCATATGGGTCCTTTACGATGTTAAGGTACATTTTCTCTATACCAGCGGTTCTCAACCAGTGGGTCGAATGACCCTTTCACAGGGGTTGCCTAAGACCATCGGAAAACACATATATAATTACATATTGTTTTTGTGATTAATCACTATGCTTTAATTATGTTCAATTTGTAACAATGAAATTGGGGGTCACCACAACATGAGGAACTGTATTAAAGGGTTGCGGCATTAGGAAGGTTGAGAACCACTGTTCTATACCTAATTTGTTGAGCATTTTTTACCATGAAATGATATTGAATCTTGTCAGTGATTTTCCTGCATCTATTGAGATGATCATATGATTTTTATCTTTTATTCTATTGATGTATTGATCAGATTTATTGACTTGTGTATGTCAAACCATTCTTGCATCCCAAGGATAAATTCCACTTGATCAGAGTGTATGATTACTTTAATGTGCTGTTGAATTAAGCATGCTAATATTTTGTTAAGGATTTTTGCATCTATGTTCATCATGTGTATTGGCTTGTAATTTTCTTTTCTTGTAACTTCCTTGTCTGGCTTTGGCATCAAGGTAATGCTGGCCTCTTAAAATGAGTTTGGAAGTATTCTCTCTTCTCTAATTTTTGGAACGTTTTGAGAATTGTTATTAGTTCTTTAAATGTTTGATAAAATTCACCAGTGACACCATCTGGCCTTGGCCTTTTCTTGTTGGGAGATTTTTGATTACTGATTCAATCTCCTAACTCATTTTCAGTCTGTTCCAATTTTCTACTTCTTCATGGTTCAGTCTTGGAAGTTTGCATGTTTCTAGGAATTTTCCTCTTTGTATTTCTGTTGTATCACTTGTAATATCTCCTCTTTCATTTCCAATTTTATTTATGTGTCTTACCACTTTTTCCTTAATTAGTCAAGCTAAAGGTTTGTCAATTTTGTTTATCTTTTCAAAAAGTCAGCTCTTAGTTTCATTGATCTTTTCTATTGATTTTTCCAGCATTTATTTCATGTATTTCTGCTCTGGTCTTTGTCATTTCCTTCCTTCTGCTAATTCTTGGCTTAGTTTTTCTTCTTTCTCTCGTTCCTTGAGGAATAATGTAACATTATTTATTTAAGATATTTGTTTATTCTTAATGTAAGGATTTATCTCTATAAAGCCTCTCAGAACTGCTTTATCTGCATCTTTAAATTTTGGTATATTGTTTTTCCATTTTTTGTTTGCTTTAATATATTTTTTATTTCCCCTTTGATTTCATTTTGACCCATTGGTTGTTCAGCACTGTGTTTAATTTCTGAATTTTTTTAGCTTTCCTTCTATTATTGATTTCTAGTTTCATACCATTGTGGTCAGAAAAGATACTTGATATGATTTCAGTCTCTTAAATTTGTTGAGACTTGTTTTGAGATTTAACATATTATCTATCCCAGAGAATGTTCCATGCACACTTGAGAAAAATATGTATTCTGCTACTGTTTGACTGAATGTTCTGTTAGGTACATTTAGTCTCAAGTATGGTTCAAGTCCAATGTTTCCTTATTGATTTTTTGTCTAGATGATCTATTTATTGTTGAAAGTGCGATATTGAAGTCCCATACTATTATTACATTGTTGTCTATTTCTCCCTTTAGATGTACTATTTACTTAATATATTTAGATGCTCATTATATAATAACATGTTTTGTTTCTTGTTACAGTTTTTTATTTAAAGTCTATTTTGTCTGATATAAGTATTACACCCCTGCTCAATGTTGATTTTTATTTGCATGGTGGAATGTCTATTCCATATCCTCACCTTCAGCCTCAGTGTTTCCTGAAAGCTAAACTGAGTCTCTCATAGGCAGCATATAGTTGGGTCTTGTTTTTTATCCATTCAGCCACTATACAAATTTTGATTGGAGAATTTAATCCATTTACATTTAAAGTAATTATTAATAGGTGAAGACTTACCATTGCCATCTTGTCAATTGTTTTCTGGCTGTTTCTTCATTCTTTTCATTTTCTCTTTGCTGTCTTCCTTTGTGACTTGATTATTTAACATAGTGATATGCTTAGATAGCTCTCCCTTTATCTTTTGTGTATCTACTGTAGGTTTTTGCTTTGCAATTACCATGAGAATTACACACAAGGTCTTATAATTGTAACAGTCTATTTTAAGCTGATATAGCAATTTTCATTGCATACAAAAACTCTACCCTTTTACTCACCTCCCATTTTATGTTTTTGATGTCACAATTTACAAATTTTTATGTTGTACATCTATTAACAAATTACTACTGGGTTTTTTAATACTTTCTTTTAAACTATACTAGAGTTAAATGATTTATACATCACTACTATAGTATTAGAATGTTCTAAATTTGATTATACACTTACTTTTTTAAAATATATTTTTATTGATTTCAGAGAGGAAGGGAGAGGGAGAGAGAGATAGAAGCATCAATGATGAGAGAAAATCATTGATTGGCTGCCTCCCTGCATGCCCCCTACTGGGGAGCAAGCCTGCAACCCAGACATGTGCCCTGACTGGGAATCAAACCATGACCTCTTGTTTCAGAGGTTGATGCTCAACCACTGAACCATGCTGGCCAGGCTATACACTTACTTTTATCATTATGTATTTTCAAATGTTTCCATGTTACATTTTAGTGTCCTTTCATTTCTGCTTGAAAAACTCCTTTTAGCGTTTTTTGCAGTGCAGGTCTGGAGCTGATGAATTTTCTCAGCTATTGTTTGTTTGGGAGCCTTTATATCACCTTCATTTCTGAAGGACAGCTTTTCAGCTAAAGTATTATTTGTTGGTAATTTTTATTATTTGTTGGTATTTTTCTTTTAGCACTTTGAATATATCATCTCACTCACTCCAGGCCTGCAAGTTTTCAGCTGAGAAATCCACTGATATCCTTATGAGGGTTCCCTTGTATGCTATGAATTTTTTTCTCTTGTTGATTTCAAAATTTTCTTTGTCTTTGATTTTTTTTGTCTTATTATAAAGTGTCTCAGTGAAATCCTTTGTGATTGAATCTGTTTTGAATTTTTGAGCTTCATAAACCTGGATGTCCATCTCTCTCCCCAGATTTGGAAAGTTTTCAGTCATTATTCCTTTAAATAAGCTTGTTCTCCCTCCCTCTCACTGTCCCTCCCTCCTTCCCTCCCTTCCTCCACTCATCCATCCATCCTTCCTTCCTTGCCCCTTCTATTCCTCCTTCCTTTCTTGTTCCTTCTCCTCTTTCTGGGACTCTCATAATACATCTATTCTTGCACTTGATGGTGTTTCATAAATCACATAGGCTTTCTTCACTCTTTTTCATTCTTTCTCTTCTATGAGTAATTCAAAAATCTCTGCTTGGTCAAGTTTGATATTAGTGCTTGTGTGTGTGTGTGTGTGTGTGTGTGTGTGTGTGTGTGTTTTGTTTTATTTTATTTTATGTACTGTATTCTTAAGTTCCAAATTTTCTTTTTTATGATTTCTATCTTTCTTTTGAACCTCTTGGGTATAAAAATAAAAAAAAGGCCCATCAGTAGATGAATGGATTAGAAAACTATGGTACATCTACACGATGGAATACTATGCTGCTGTAAAAAAGAAGGAACTCTTACCATTTGCAACAGCATGGATGGAACTGCAGTGGGAAGGCCGGGGAGGTTTGGGGGGCAGGAGGGAGAGGGGTAAGAGATCAACCGAAGGACTTGTATGCATGCATATAAGCATAACCAATGGACATAAGACACTGGGGGGTAGGGGAGGCCAGGGAATTATCTAGGGTGGGGAAAAAAAAGGACACATATGTAATACCCTCTGTAATACTTTTAGCAATATAAATAAATAAATAAATAAATAAATAAATAAATAAATAAAGAGAGAGGGAGAAAAAAAAACATGAATTGACCTGGAGAGAAACCAAGATGGCGGCATAGGTAAACACCAGAAATTGCTGTCTCCCAAAGCAAATTCAAAAATACAACTAAAAGACAAAACAGACATCATCCAGAACTACAGGAAGGCTGGCTGAGTGGAAATTCTACAACTAGAAGGAAAGAGAAAAGCATACCGAGACTCAGAGGAGGTGCAGAGGTGGAGTGCAGAGGTACCGAGGCGCACGTGGCAAGGGCTGGCAACTGAGGACCCAGTGATACCTACAACAATCAAGGCTTAACTACAACAAGACTGTGCACAAAGCCCACAAGGGGGTGCACCAAGAGTGTCCACCTCCGGTAATTGGGGAGGCTGAGTCACTGGGCCCTATAGGACACCTAGCACACAAAGCCACTCTATCAACACAGGGAAGCAGCCAAAATGCAGAGACAAAGAAACAGGTCACAAATGACAGAAATGGAGGAAAGCAAACTACTGGATATAGAGTTCAAAACCACACTTTTAAGGTTTTCAAGAACTTTCTAGAAACCGCTGATAAATTTAGTAAGACTCTCAAAAAGTCTGGTGAGACCGCAGATAAATGTAGTGAGACCCTCAAGAAATCTAGTGAGACCCTCGAGGTTATAAAAAAGGACCAACTAGAAATTAAGCATACACTGACTGAAATAAAAGATATTATGCAGAGTTCCAACGGCAGACTAGAGGATCGCAAGAATCAAGTCAAAAGATTTGAAATACGAAGAAGCAAAAAACACCCAACCGAAAAAGCAAAATAAAAAAAGAATCCAAAAATACGAAGATAGTGTAAGGAGCCTCTGGGACAGCTTCAAACGCACCAACATCCGAATTATAGGGGTGCCAGAAGAAGAGAGAGAGCAATATATTGAAAACCTATTTGAAGAAATAATGACAGAAAACTTCCCCTACCTGGTGAAAGAAATAGACTTACAAGTCCAGGAAGCGTAGAGAACCCCAAACAAAAGGAATCCAAAGAGGACCACACCAAGACACATCATAATTAAAATGCCAAGAGCAAAAGACAAAGAGAGAATCTTAAAAGCAGCAAGAGAAAAACAGTCAGTTACCTACAAGGGAGTACCCATACGATTGTCAGCTGATTTCTCAACAGAAACTTTGCAGGCCAGAAGGGAGTGGCAAGAAATATTCAAAGTGATGAATGCCAAGAACCTACAACCAAGATTACTTTATCCAGCAAAGCTATCATTCAGAATTGAAGGTCAGATAAAGAGCTTCACAGATAAGAAAAAGCTAAAGGAGTTCATCACAACCAAATCAGTATTATATGAAATGCTGAAAGTTATCCTTTAAGAAGAGGAAAGAGAAGAAAAAGGTAAAGATGCAAATTATGAACAACAAATACACATCTATCAACAAGTGAATCTAAAAATCAAGTGAATAAATAATCTGATGAACAGAAAAAAAAAGAAAGAAAAAGAAAAAGAAACATGGATGTGAGAGCAAAACATGGATTGTCTACCTTATGCATACCCCCTGGGATAGAACCCGAACCTGGAACATATGCCCTGACCAGGAATCAAACTAGCACCTTTTGTTGCATGGGATAATTCCCAACCAATTGAGCCACACTGGCCAAGGCCGAACCTCTTGTTTTGTTTATGTATTGTTTTTCTGATTTCATTGAGTTGTCTGTGTTCTCTTGTAGCTTATTGAGTTTCCTTAAACAATTATTTTGAATTCTTTCTCAGAGAGTTCCATAGATCTCCATTTCTTTGGGATGGGTTACTAGAAAACTATTATGTTCCTTCAGTGGTATCATGTTTCTTTGATTTTTCATGGTCCTTGAAGCCTTGCATTGCTGTCTTTGCATTTGAAGAAGTTATCACCTCCTCCATCTTTACTTACTGATTTGGGAGAGAAATACCTTCACCGAGTCCATCAAGTCAGAAATTTTGAGTCTTTCTCAGACCTTTTCTATGCATACATCCACTTCACACTTTGTGTTCCCTCTTGGAGGGGAATTCTTAAGATTGTGTGCCTTCTTTCAATCCTCAAGCTCAGGCTGGGGGTTGAGATCCTCCTGGGTTTCTCTTCTTAGACTAGTGCCCTAAAATGCTTGTTTGTAAGCTTTATCCCAATTCTGCAGCCATCTGCAAAGCATTGCCTTCACCACACACTGAAGCATGTGCCAGGACCTGACCATGAAAGGGGAAAGGCAGGGAAGGGGTTGAAGTTCACTGTAAGTGCTCATGGGCCAGGGTCACAGTTGAGGTGTCCCCAGTGGTTTGTGTGTGGGTTTCCTGATTGAGTCTGTGAAGCATTTAGTAAGATGAACTGTAAAGTAGTTAATAGAATCTTTTTGATGAGTCCTGAGCCCTAGTTGTTATATCCCAGCCTCTTTTAACCCCTCAGCTGTGCAAATCACTTGAGTATGCTGGGTAGGACCAGAAAAAAAGTGAACTTCTTGGGCAGCATACTGTACAGCTGGGGAAGTTGAGTACGCACTCACAAATTGTCACTTTCCCTCAAGGGAGAAATGTAGGTCAAAGGGGTCTCTCTTAGCATCTAGATGTGACACCTGTAGGTAAAGTGAAACTGTTTTTTAACCTCTTCATTGCATCCAATCTTGGATTTTTCCCCCTATGAAAGTGTGCTGGAACTTCTCCATTGGACTCCTGGACTCCCACAATGGTACTTTTATCCATAAGTGATTTCAAAACCAATGTTCTGTAGGCAGGGTTGGGAGGGGGGGTGGTCAGGGAATGATAGTAGAAAACTTCTATTCTGTCTGTGTTAACATCACTCTCCTAAGGATTTGTTTTAGATACCATGATTCTCAAATGCCTTAAGTCTTCTTCTCAGAGACAGCTCTGCAAATCTTTAGCTGGGGAGATTGGATCAAAGCATCACTAGATCTAGGAGACCCTAAACTCTCCTTTACTGTCCAGGATATAAAGACCTTCTACTGGTTTCATGGACTGAGAGACCTCTCCTACTGCCAGGTCGAGGCATCTTTGGTTATGAACATTTTCAACTAATCTTCTTGAAAGTTCCCTCACTTTCATATTTCTTAGGTCTGTACTCTCATTCCTGCTTCTTTTATTTTTCTCTCAGAATAATGTAGTAGTGAAAATCTAAGGCTTTGGGCTTAACTTGTTTGAACTCCAACTCACTACTACTTACTAGCTTTGAGAGCCTACTTGATCTGAGCATAAGTTCTTTCTGTTAGATGGAAAGATGTTAATATCTGGTCAAGCGGATTAAAGATTAAATGAAATAATGCCTACAAAATGCTTAACAGAGTGACTGACTTTTTTTCTCATGTAGAGTTATAGGCATTCATTGTTCACAATGATTCCCCCCCCCCCCATTTTTTACAGATTTTAGCTACAACCTGTAACAAAGACAAATGGTATATCAGAGGCCTATTCAACAAGCAAGTAAACTTTTTAGAACCACTTAAAACCAAAATAATGGGTTTCCTCACAGAACCCAGGACTGGCCCAATCTGGAAGCATAATTTGCTCTGACTATTGGAATTTCAAGGTTGAATGGAAAGAGCTAAAAGCCAAATAATTTCTTTATCTACAAAATAACAAAAATGTATATTATCCTTTGATTTTGGATTATGATATCTTCTTTTTCCTTCTGTTTAAAAATCCAATCTTCTTTTCTTGTTCCACATTCTTCCCTCTGTTGCAACTCACATCCAGGGCTCACTTCCAGGCCCTTGTCTACTAAATCTGTTGCTCCAGTCCGATGTTTCCACATAGATGCCCCAGTAGCACCTCAAACCTAGCAAGTGAAAAACAGCTCATTATCTGCCCCCACACACCAGCTTCTCTTTCCATTAATGATATCTCATACTCCTTGTCACTAGGTCACGAAAACCTTGGCCATCTCTGTTCCCACCTGTATCCCTCAATATGTTTGGTAGCTAAAACTTTTTTCTTTGAGCATCAGTTATTCCTTACTTTTCATTTGCTCCACCAGCCCTGTCTGTCTGTTCCTTTTCACCTCCTGCCTAGGGCCACTGTATACTAGCCCCCTAACTCATTCCCTAGGCTCCAGCCAATCATTTACCAACCCTGCTATTACAGCGACCTTTGCCCCAGAAGCACCTGTTTCAAAAATATCCATTTTCCTCATTGCCTGCGAAGCAAACGGGGTGCACTGCCTCTAGTTCTAGCAAAAACCTCCTCAATTCCACCTCAATTTAATTCTCTCCCGCTGATTTTCTACAGACTCAGCCAAACAAACATTACCCCATTCTCCAAATATGCTTTGTCCTTGTTACCTGTGCCTTTGCAACCTTCTCTCTCAAATCCAATCTCATCCACAACCCTGGTTTATTCAAGACCTAGCTCAGCTTCCTTCCCTGTAATGAAGTCTTCTCCCATTTCCCAGTTAGAAATAATCCCTTAGATAGTTTCATTCTCCCGAACTCCTAAAGCTCTTTGACCGCCATTTGGATGCTTTCAAGAATCTAATTTAACAAGCACGCATTAAATACAAATGAAATGAAAGCGAGCTGTGCTTGGATGCTGGGGGAAGGGAGTGGAGGAGACAGCAGTTTCTCTCCTCACAGAATCTCAGTCATCGGACTCCTGAGTCAACATCTCCGAGATTTAACAACGCTACTATAGAGTTATTAAAAATGTGTTATTAAAGTCAAGAATTATTTAATATCCCTTTCTTCCCCCACCCCCACACTCCACTGCAGGGTTCCTCCATCCTATAATTTCAAACTCTATTGCAAGAAGTACAGGTTTCTGTAGGAGTTTGCCAGGTTCTATAGGATCATTTTTCTAGGGGATCATTTTTGTTTTGTGGATATTATGAAATTACATCCTTTTATTATGCTTTAAATATTGTGTAAAGATTATTTTTAAATGTAATTTTTCTCTGCCTTTACCCAAATTATATCTACAAATACCCAGAAAATGCTCATTTTCTCCCAAATACAAAGACTGGGCCAGAGAAAAACTGAATGGAAGTGTCACCAAGAAGAGGAAAATGCATTAGATTTGTCATATTGTGGTTTAGGTGATAAATAATGTAAAATGAAAAGAAAGTGTTATTATAACCTCTCAGAACCTCTATTCTCAACCTGAATATATCAGCATTTCATTTTTTTAAATATATTTTATTGATTTTTTACAGAGAGGAAGGGAGAGGGATAGAGAGCGAGAAACATCGATGAGAGAGAAACATCGATCAGCTGCCTCGTGCACATCCCCCACTGGAGATGTGCCCACAACCAAGGTACATGCCCTTGACCAGAATCGAACCTGGGACCCTTCAGTCTGCAGGCCGATGCTCTATCCATTGAGCCAAATTGGCCAGGGCCAGCATTTCATTTTTACCATGTTTTTTTCAGAGGCTCTACTCATCTCCTCCACCCCAGCTTCACTTAACTGTGTTGCTACATTAACCACCACTCCCCCGTCCCTCATAAAACCTGCCACAATGCTCGGGAGTCTGGGCAACAAGAGAGCTATTTGCTTGCACACCCACATATTTCTTCTTTTTTCATTTTTAGTGTGAATTATTGTATTGAAATGTACATACATTTACATGAATAAAACATACACATATTGCTTAATGAATAATCAGAAAGTGAACTCTGTAACCCTCCTTGAGGGCTGATTGCCAGTAACCAGTAACTTTCCTTGTGTCCCTCTCAATTGTAAACATACCCTAGCCTCCCTGTATTAGTCTATAGGGACTGCTATAACAAAATACCATAGATTGGGTGGCTTAAACAACACACATTTATTTCTCATAGTTCTGGAAACTGAAAGTCTGAGATTAGGGTACCAGCATGATTGAGTTCTAATGAGAGCCTCTTTCCTGGCTTGCAGACAGCTGCCTTTTCTCAAGGCAAAGCAAGGTCACTGGTGTCTCTTCTTATAAAACCTACTAGAGGCCCAGTGCACGAATTCGTGCACTCTCGGCCTGGCCTTTGAGATTGGGCTAAAATCAGCTCTCTGACATTCTCCCAGGGGTCCCAGATTGTGAGAGGGTGCAGACCAGGCCAAGGGACCCCATCAGTGCATGATCAAGGCAGGGGAGGGACACGGGAGGTTGGCCACCCAGGGCAAGTCCAGCTTGTCTCACTCAGATTAGATCGGCAGGACCCCAGCAGCAAGCTAACCTACCGGTTGGAGTGTCTGCCCCCTGATGGTCAGTGCACGTCATAGCGACTGGTCAACCAGTCAACTGTCCCCTGGTGGTCAGTGCATGTCATAGCAAGCAGTTGAGCGGCCTTAGCATATCATTAGCATATTACACTTTGATTGGTTGAATGACCAACAGGTCGACTGGACACTTGGCATACTAGGCTTTTATTATGTAGGATTATGAGAGCTCTATCCTCATAACCTCACCAAAATCTAATCACCTCTCAAAGACCCCACCTCTTAATACTATCACATTGAAGGGTAGAGCTTCAACATAAATTTTGGGGGAAACACAAACATTCAACCCTAACACACCCAAAAGTAGCCACCTATATATATATATCACCAAACAATATATCAGAGTTTTGTTTTACCTGATTTTAACCTGAAATAAGTGTGATCACATTGTATTCTTTGTCTTGCTTCTGTTGCTCAATATTATGTTCTGAAGATTTATTCATATTGTTCTGTGCAGATATATTCATATTGTTCTGTGCAGATATAAGTCTGAGCATGTTCATTGTTATATATAGTATTTTATTGTCTGACCAATTTATGTATCTGTTCTAGAGGTGGTGACTATTTGGATTGTTTCCCAATGCAAATGAGGTAGACAAGGCTGCCATGAGCTTCTTCTATGTAGTGTATCTTGCTGTACATTTGCTTAAGTTTCTCTGGGTATGCACCTAAGACTGGATTTTTGGACCACAGAGTGTGTGTATCTTCAGTCATACTAGGTAATGCAAGCCTCTTTCCAGATAGATAATAACAGTATACAGCTTCCACCTGCTCCAAATGCTTGCTGCCCAATACTATTTTCAGAATTTTTAGTTTTCGCCTATCTTATATAATGGTATTTCATTGTGGGGTTTTTTTTATTTTTATTGTTGAAAGTATTACGTGTGTCCCCCTTTGACCTCTTCTATCCTGTCCTTACTCCTCCTCCTCCACCCCAGGCCTTCACCACCCTATTGTCTGTGTCCATGGATTATGCATATATACATATACATTCTTTGGTTGATCTTTTCCCAGCCACCCACCCTCCCCTGCCTTCCCTCTGAGATTCTACAGTCTGTTCCATGCTTCTATGTCTCTGGATCTATTTTGTTCTTTACTTTATTTTGTTCATTAGATTCCACATATGAATGAGATCATGTGATACTTGTCTTTCTCTGACTGGCTTATTTCGCTTGGCATAATACTCTCCAGATCCCTCCATGCTGTCTCAAAGGTAAGAGATCCTCCTTTTTACTGCTGCATAGTATTCCATGGCATAGATGTGTCACAGCTTTTTTTTTTAACATATTTTTATTGATTTCAGAGAGAAAGGGAGAGGGAGAGAGAGAGAGAAACATCAATGATGAGAGAGAATCATGATTGGCTGCCTCCTGCATGCCCCCTATGGGGATCAAGCCCGTAACCGGAGCATATGCCCCCAACTGGAATCGAACCTAGGACCCTTCAGTCCACAGGCGGATGATCTATCCACTGAGCAAAACCAGCTAAGGCTGTGCCACAGTTATTTTATCCACTCATCTACTGATGGGCACGTGGGCTGTTCCAGATCTTAGCTATTGTAAATTGCACTGCTATGAACATAGGGGAGCATATTTTCTTTCTGATTGATGTTTCAGGTTTCTTAGGACATATTCCTAGAAATGGGATCACTGCGTCAAATGGCAGTTTCATATTTAATTTTTTGAGGAAACTCCATATTGTTTTCCATAGTGGCTGCACCAGTCTGTATTCCCACCAGCAGTGTACTCCCTTTTCTTCACATCCTCACCAGCACTTGTCATTTGTTGATTTGTTGATGGTGGCCATTCTGACAGGTGTGAGGTGATACCTCATTGTCATTTTAATTTGCATCTCTCTGATGATCAGTGACTTTGAGCATTTTTTTTATATCTCTTAACCAATTGTATGTCACCTTTGGGAAAGGGTCTATTTAAGTCCTTTGCCAAAATTTTCATTGAATTGTTTGTCTTCCTTTTGTTAAGTTATATGAGTTCCCTATATATTTTGGATATTAACCCTTTATCAGCTGAATCATTGCCAAATATGTTCTCCCATGCAGTGGGCTTCCTTTTCGTTTTGTTGATGCTTTCTTTCGCTGTACAGAAGCTTTTTATTTTTATGTAGTCCCAGTTGTTTATTTTCTCCTCCTAGGATTTTTATGGTTTCATGACTTACATTTAAGTCTTTTATCCATTTTGAGTTTATTCTTGTGTATGGTGTAAGTTGGTGATCTAGTTTCATTTCTCTGCATCTATCTGTCCAATTTTCCCAACACCATTTATTGAAGAGACTCTCTTGACTCCATTGTATGCGCTTGCCTTCTTTGTTAAATATTAATTGAGCCTAATGGCTTGGGTCGATTTCTAGGGTCTCTGTTCTGTTCCATTGATTTATATGTTTGTTCTTGTGCCAGTACCGGGCTGTTTTGATTACAGTGGCTTTGTAGTGTAACTTGATATCTGGTGTTGTGATTCCTCCAACTTTGCTCTTCTTCCTCAAAATACTGCAGCTATTTGAGGCTTTTTTTGGTTCCCTCTAAATTTTTGGAGTATTTGTTATACATCTATGAAATATGCCATTGGTATTTTAATAGGAATTGCATTGAACCTATAGGTTGCTTTGGTAGTATGGACATTTTAATGATGCTAATTCTACCAATCCATGACCACAGTATATTTTTCCATTTGTTTATATCTCTCTAAATATACACCACTAGAGGCCCGGTGCACAAAAATTTGTGCACTCGGGGGGGAGAGGCGGTCCCTCAGCCTGGCCTGTGCCCTCTCGCTGTCTGGGACCCCTTGGGAGATAATGACCTGCTGGCTTAGGCCCACTCCCGGGTGGCAGAGGGCAGGCCCAATCCCTAGGTGCAGCCCCTGGTTGGGCTCAGAGCAGGGCCGATTGGGGAGTTGGGGCGCCGCCCCCTGTCATGCACAGAGCAGGGCAGATCGGGAGGTTTCGATGCCACCCCTAGTCACGCTCAGGGTAGGGCCGATTGGGGGGTTGGGGCACCGCCCCTGTCACACTCAAGGCAGGGTCGATAGGGAGGTTGCGGCACCACCCCCTGTCACGCACAGAGCAGGGCCAATCAGGGGGTTGGGGCACTGCCCCCTGTCACGCACAGAGCAGGGCCCATCAGGGGGATTGGGGCTCCGTACCCTGTCACACACAGAGCAGGGCCGATCAGGGGGTTGAGGAGCTCCCCCCTGTCACGCACAGAGCAGGGCCCATCAGGGTGTTGGAGAGCTCCCCCCTGTCACACACAGAGCAGGGCAGATCAGGGTTTGGGGAGCCGCCCTCTATCACCCACAGAGCAGGGCCGATCAGGGGGTTGGGGAGCTCCCCCCATCAGGCACAGAGCAGGGCTGATCAGGGGGTTGGGGCTCCTTCCCCTGTCACGAACAGAGCAGGGCGGATAGGGAGGTGTGGCCCCGCCCCCTGTCACACACAGAGCCGCAGGGCGATCAGGGGGTTTGGGCGCTGCCCCCCTGTCACGCTGATCCTGGTGCCGGGAGGCCTCGCTGCTCCGCTGATCCCGGTGCTGGAAAGCATATTACCCTTTTACTATATAGGATAGAGGCCTGGTGCATGGGTGGGGGCCGGCTGGTTTGCCCTGAAGGGTGTCCTGGATCAGGGTGGGGGTCCCGCTTGGGTGCCTGGCCAGCCTGGGTGAGGGGATGATGGCTGTTTGCAGCTGGTCACACCCCCTTCAGGGTGGGGGTCCCCACTGGGGTGCCTGGCCAGCCTGGGTGAGGGACTGAGGGCCGTTTTCAGGCTGGAGGGTGACTGAAGCTCCCAACCTGTCCTTTTTTTCTTTTTTTTTTTATTCTGGGCCAGCTTTAGCTCTGAGGCTTGGCTCCAGCTCTGAGGCCTCGGCTGCTAAAAGCAGGTTTCTGGCCTTTGTTTACCTTCTGTATTTGAAACAATGTTGCGGTCCTGCTGGCTGAAGACAGGCTGGCTGAAAGCAGGTTTCTGGGGTTTTGTTTAGCTTCTATATTTGTTACAATGTTGCTTAGAGTGCAGCTCAGAGGCCGGCAGCAGCAGGCGGGGAACCTGGCTTCCTCCGTCACTGGAGCAAGCAGCAAGCAAGCCTCCCTGTTTGCGTCAGCTGCCTGGCTGCTGGCCGCCATCTTGGTGGGCAGTTAATTTGCATATCTCACTGGTTAGCCAATGGGAAGGGTAGCGGAGGTACGGCTAATTACCATGTTTCTCTTTTATTAGATAAGATTATCAAGTGGGATTTATTCCAGGGATGCAAGGCTGGTACAATATTTGTAAACCAATAAACATGATACATCACATAAACAATTTGAAAGACAAAAATCACATAATCATATCAATGGATGCTGAAAAGCATTTGAAAAAATCCAACATCCATTTTTCATAAAAACTCTCAGCAAAGTGGGAATAGAAGGATCATACCTCAACATAATAAAGGCCACATATGACAAACCTATAGCCAACATCATACTCAATGGGCAAAAATTAAAACCATTTTCCCTTAGAACAGGAACAAGACAGGGATGTCCAATTTCACCACTCCTGTTAGACATTGCAGGAAGTCCTAGCCACAGCGATCAGATGAGAAGAAACAAAAGGCATCCAAATTGGAAAGGAGAAAGTAAAACTGTCATTATTCACAGGTGACATGACATTTTACATAGAAAAGCCTAAAGACTCCACCAAAAAACTACTAGATTTAATAAATGAATTTGGCAATGTAGCAGGGTACAAAACTAACACCCAGAAATTGATGGCATTTTTATATACCAATAATGAATTCTCAGAAAGAGAAACTAAACAAACAATCCCATTTACCATTGCAACAAAAAAATTAAGATACTTAGAAATAAACTTAACCAAATAAACAAAAGACTTGTACTCAGAAAACTACAGGACATTGAAAATAGAGATAGAGGAAGATATAAACAAGTAGAAGAATATGCCGTGTTCACTGTGATTTTAGTTTGCATTTCCCTGATTACTAATAAAGTTGAACTTCTTGCCCTAACCCAGTGGTCGGCAAACTGCAGCCCCCTGAGTGTGGCTCTTCCACAAAATATCACGTGCGGGCGTGCACGTACAGTGCGATTGAAACTTCGTGGCCACACTCAAGGGGCCAAAGAGCCGCATGTGGCTCACGAGCCGCAGTTTGCCAACCACTGCCCTAACTGGTTTGGCTTAGTGGATAGAGTGTTGGCCTGCGGACTGAAGGGTCCCAGGTTCGATTCCGGTCAAGGGCATGTACCTTGGTTGCCGTCACATCCCCAGTAGGGGTTGTGCAGGAGGCAGCTGATCAATGTTTCTCTCTCATTGATGTTTCTGACTCTCTATCCCTCTTTCTTCCTCTCTGTAAAAAATCAATAAAATATGTTTTTTTAAAAAGTTGAACTTCTTTTTATTATTAGCCATTTGGATTTACACCTGTCCAGTTGTTAAGCCCCTTTTCTATTTGGGTTATTTCCTTTTCTTACTGATTTGGCTAAATTCTTTGTATATTTGACATCCTCATCTTTTGTCAGTTTATTTTCACAAACATCTTCTCCCCGTTATGGCTTACCTTTTCACTCATTTCACCGTGTACTGCACCCTGTTCATTGAGTTCTGTGTTTATGCACTGGGAATTGTGTTTGTCCCCAAGCCTGTTTAGGTTGGTTATAATTGTTATTTTGTTTCCATAACAAAGTGCATTGAATGCTTTTGAGAAAACTTTATGAAGATTAGTTATTTAAAAATATTTACATAGACTGATAGTTATATAGATACAGAGATATGGAATATGTGAGGCAATATATATATATAAAAACCTAAGCAACAGAACGACCAAACAACCAGTCTTTATGACATGCATGGACCACCAGGGGGCAGATGCTCAATGCTGGAGCTGCCCCCTGGTGGTCATTGCACTCCCACAGTTGGAGTGCTACTCAGCTGACTGACCTGTCCCAGTGGCCTAGGAGCCCAGCAGCAGCGACTCACTCCCTCAATAGTCCTGCAGGTCCAATCTCTGGAGAATGGGCCAAGCACCGATGGACCAGTGCCGCCAGCATGATCCCAACAGTGCCGTTGGCCTCCTAGAAATCGCCTTCGGGCACCATGGCCATTTCCCCTCCCTAGAAGCTCCGCAATGAAGAAACAATATCAGCCACCAACAACCAGTGGCTCCCAACAACCAGCGCAAACATCAGCAGGACGGATCTGGATTCCAGGCCGACAAGGGTGTCCCACCACCCGCACAGAGGGCCAATCGCATCCTGCCCCCCCCCAACCCCCCTTGGGACGGAGTGCCAGATGCGGGGCTCATGGCTGGCGAGCACCGCTGTGGCGGCACAAGCATCTCCTGATCAGGACTGACTGGGTGCAAGCCCGCAACAGGCACGGTGGGGCCGGGATGAGTGGGAGCAGCAGGTGGCGTTGGACTGCCGATTTTGGCCCAATTTCCGCAGGCCATGCCAAGGGACCCCACCCATGCACAAATTCGTGCACCAGGCCTCTAGTGCAATTATAAGAGAACTGAGAATGAAGAAGAGTCATAAAAATCTAAAATAATTCTGCATTTGTTTTTATTCACAACTGTCTTTAAGATCTCATGCCATGTTAAAAACCCTGAAACTAGAATTTGTAAATGATATGTCTTCTGTGTGGTTTGTGCAAGGGACACCGTGCTAAACTCTACTCAGCAAACCTATACACAGAGAAAAAGACCCAAAGATCAGTGAATAAATGTACATTTAGATAGAGTTAAAATATAATATAGAAACATTTTTAATAATTCCCACTTTAATTTATTTTTTAATTAATTGTTTAGTGATTGGTTTCATTTATATTAATAAGAGGTCTACAAACCAGCACAAACTGTGCTTTATTATCATTATTTTGTATACCAAATTTAAAATATTAGCACATAAATATAACAATATTTTTGTTTTATTGTGATAAGATACACATAACATAAAATTAACAATTTTAAGTGTATAGTTCAATGGAATTAAGTAGATTCACATTGTTGTGCAACCATCACCACCATCCATCTCCAGAACTTTTTCATTTTCCCAAACTGAAGCTCTGTTCCCATTAAACACTAACTTCCTATTTCCTTTCCCCCCCCAGCCCTGGCACCAACATTCTAATTTCTATGAATTTGACAGCTCTAGGTACCTCACCTACATATAATCATAGAGTATTTGTCTTTTTCTGTTGGGCTTATTTCACTCAGCATAATGTTCTTAATGTTGTAGAATTTCCTTCCTTTTTCAGGCTGAATAATATCTCATTGTATTATATCACATTTTGTTTCCATTTATCCTGTAATGGACACATGAGTTGTTTCACCTCTTGGCTATTGGAAATAACACTGCTATGAACATTGGTATGTAATTATTTGAGTGTTTCTAGTCTATTCTTTTGGAACTTCTAGTTTAATTTTTTAAGGCATGCCATATACTAGTATTTGCTTTTAACGTGAAGATTCTAGAATTTTAGAAAATGTGTAAACCCCATCCCACACGCTGCAGCCATATATATATAATATTGTTTCTTGAGCTCCTTAGAAACTAGTCTTGGATCATAAAGCAACCTGAGGCCCAGCTGGAAGGGATCCTAGAGGTCATCTAGGCAAATTGCCTCATGTTACAGAAACAAGCAGGGCAGCCCAGAGAGGTACTGTGTGTACCTAAGCCACACAGTCTATTGGGTAAAGAATGAGGGCAGAGCCTGGGCCATGCCACTGCTGTATCCACTGAACCACAGAAGGTGCACCTGAGAAAACAGGTGCCCAAATGCCTCTAATCACAATAGACACAAGCCCCAGAGCAGGAAGTGTTCTGGATTTTGCTCGCCTTCACTCAGTCTGGCTGCAAAGTTAGGGTCCTTCCCCACTGTACAAATCAGCTTTCCCAAGGCCTGGGTGCTGGGCCTGGAGAATGCGCTACTGGCCCCTCAGGCACCACACCCAGGGTCTACCCTAGGTCGCCTGGTGCTTGTCAGCCAGTACCCACAGGAGGCCGGGCCCAGCTGCACAGTTTCCTGTTTCCCTCAGGGTGTCTCCTGCCCTGCCTGCTGGTCTGCATTATTCTTTGTCAGTGTCCCATCCTCCTGCTGGGTCTGACATGTGCACACAAGCTCATAGAGGGGCTGCTATTTCTTCATCACCTGTCTCAGTGGTGGGCTGAGCTAATGCCTGACAAAATGTGAACTTGTCTTGCATTTTCTGTTTAATTTTCTCTCTTCCCTACTTAGGCTGTCTTCTCCAGATTCCCAAGACTCTGAGGTTGCGCTCAGGATATCAGGAGCTCCCACTGCAGCACCTGAGTGCACCAGGACCTCCACAGACAGCACCTTTTTCTCCAAACTCGCCTCTTCAATCCTGTCTCTCTCACTCTCACTGAGCAGCCACCCTGGGAAGCAGACAAACGTGTTTCCAGTAATAGTAGTGAAGCTATCTTCCACGTTGTCATATGGGCTTTGCCATACAAAAATCCACTTCTTGCCCACTGTCTCCAATGATTCTACTGTGTGACTGTAGGTAAGTCACATCACTTCTCTGGGCCCGATTCGTTTCTGTAACATGAGCAATTTGTTCTGTGGAAATATGTGGGGAAAAGACAAAAGTCTTCATTTCATTGATGAGAAGGCAAGTGATTTGCCCAAGAACTCAGCATTCAGACCTGAATCCGTTCATGCTTTGTCACAGCTCTAGAGGGGAATAGATAAATAATGGATAGGTCCTCATAGGGTATAAACATTTCAACACAGAGCTCTTGGAGGTGTAATGGTTTGGTGAAGGAGGGGCTTTTAGCTGGTAACTTCAGGGACCTGGGAAGACTAGGGAAGCCCAATAGGCGGGTCCTTTTGTAAGGCCTTTCAAATCTCACCATTTTGGCAGCTGCCCACGACTCAGGAAGTCAGAGCCTTACCACAGGGCAATAGCCTCTTGGAGAAGTTCCTGGGCCCTGAGCAGGATGGACTCCAGACCCCCTGTAACAAACTAGATGAGGGGCCCAGGTTGAGAAAGATAGCAGACCATGCTCCTAGGCTTTGTACATCACTGCAGGCTGCAGGGCTGTGTGCCTGCCTGCTGATCCCCCAGCCTCCCCTCCACCCCATTCCTCCCTGTAAATATGAAGAGCAATGGAGGTGAGCAGTGCCTGTGAGAAGGGGTCAAGGGGGCAGAAGTCACTCCTCCTCTCCTGAACTAAGAAATCCTCTTCCTAATGCAGCAGCATGCAGAGAGGGAGGCGAGGCATCCAGTGTGAGCTGCAGCTGGTACAGCTGCCTTTCCCTGCAGGAGGGGCCTGCTCATCAGAAGGGCTCTGCCACGCCCTGGGGAAGCCAGTGTGCTTGGCTTCAGCTTAGACCACTGCTCCACCCCGCACAGCCACAGTGGGATGGAGCCTGAGCTTTCTCAACTGAAATGGAGGCTAGCACTCCCGAAGAATGCTGTGAGGCTGATGGAAGCAATGGACATGGGCCTGGGGTGAGGCGCACAGGGTGAGGGAGAGCCTGGCCAGAGAGGAGAAAGATGAGGGTACTGGGCAGCAAATGGAATTCGAGCAGCATCCCAGGGCCACTTCCCTGCAGCATTGCTGGGTGCCAATGCCTTTCTGAGCACTGATAGGGGACCTGGGGTTTGAGAGTCTTTGAGGGAAAGGATGAGAGGGACAGGCTACTTTTCGCCTTACAATACAAGAGAATGATGCCAATTTATTCCCAGGTTGATGTTGCCATGTGAAATTAAAGAATTATTCTCTGTTTTATATTTATATAGCACTTTTACAGTTTACAAAGTACTTCTCCATCAGTTCTCTCAACTGAATCTCCCAGCAGCCCTGAGAGAAAGTCAGGACACACCAGTATCTCCATTTACCACAGACTGGGAAACAGGCTGAGAGGATTAGGCAGCATGGATGGTCCCATGACTGCGGAGGCAGAGCCGGCTGCGTCAGCCTTTCAACGCTCTTGTGCTCTTACAAGGCCAGAGTGCTCCTGGGGTGATGCGTCCGAGAAACCTTCAGTCGGGGTGACCACTTCCAAGACTCTGTGTGACCATGCTCAAATGTGACCATGCTCATTCATGCAGCTCAGAGATTCAGCCCAGTGTGCCCCGGACTTTGCAGTATTCACAGGGAGTAGAGTTGATACAGTTGAACACACACAAAACGAATTGTGTGTCTTCTAGTAAGTTATTCAGATGCCCTTATGCATACATACAGAGTTTCCAAAATATATCCTGATACCTAGACAAATCTTTCCTTGGTACTGTGACCTGGTTGGTATTTATAATCAACACAGAGTGGCAATAATTGAAGTTTAGTGTCTAAGATACCTTATTGAACCTATGTGTACCTCATTTTTACATTTTGCTCTAACTGGGTATTGCATTTCCAAATAGTGTTTTATCATATCTGTGCTTGGCTTACTTGTTAATTCTGTATTTGGAAAAATGGAAAGATTCTGCCAGTGTTTGTCTCTCGGTTAAACCCTTCTATGAAAGCCAGGTTGTTCGGGTCACAGGGGCCATGACGGGGTACAGAGGCTCTCCACATGTGGGGCCATGGACACCTTTGCCCTCTGGCGAAGCCTACAGTCTCCATCTCAGAATAGTGTTTTAAATGCATAACTAAGAAAATAGATGATGTTGAAATACAGTTATCAAAATATTAAAAGATTTGTGTTATTGTTTCTTTATTAACACACTAGAGGCCCGGTGCACAAAATTTGTGCACTGGAGGGTGGGGGTTCCTCAGCCCAGCCTGCTCTCTCTCACAGTCCAGGAGCCCACAGGGGATGTCCTACTGACGGCCGCAGTCTGGCCGCAGAGGCTCGAAGCAAGCACCCCGTGTGTGTGTGTGTGTGTGTGTGTGTGTGTGTGTGTGTCCACTGGGGGCCTGCCTCCAGCAGCATCAGAGGCTCGAAGCAGGCACCCCTCTGTGTTGATTTCTCAGGCTCTGGGCTGCGCCTGCATGTTGTTCTCTCAGGCTCGGGGCCGCACCCGACTCCTCTTCCTGAACTGGTCATGACAATTATAGAGACCCACCCTCATTTGCATATTACTTCTTTTTATATCCTATATAGTAAAAACATAATATGCAAATCGCCCAAACAGCGGAATGACCTGCAGAATGACCGGTCTCTATGATGCGCACTGACCATCAGGGGGCAGACGCTCAATGTTGGAGCTGCTCCCTTGTGGTCAGTGTACTCCCACAGAGGGAGCGCAGCTCAGCCATAAGCCGGGCTCATGGCTGGCTAGCTCAGTGGCGGACTGCGAGATCCCCGGACTCTGAGAGGGATGTCTGACTGTCAGGATATCAGGATGTCGGGCAGGCGGACATCCCCCAAGGGTTCCCGGACTGCGAGAGGGTGCAGGCTGGGCTGAGCACCACCCCCCCCCCATCAGTGCACGAATTTCATGCACTGGGCCTCTAAAATTTTATATATATATATATATATATATATATATATATATATATATATATTAACAAGATCTAGCATCAAGTCTAATAAACACTGAGATTTTGAAATGGTGATGAGTGTAAATGATATCGATTTTGAACTTCCAGCCTCCAAAACTTGAAAAATAAATTTCTGTTCTTTTAAGCCACACAATTTGTGGTTCTTTTTTATGGCAGCCCTAGAAAATTAATATACTGCCCTTAGAAAAGGATGATTTGAAGTCAAAAAGTTTGGGAACCCATAAGCCATTAAGTTTCACTTTTGGAGATCATACAAAGCACTCTGTAACAGAGATTCTGAAGACAGTGCTCAGTAAGGTGTTAGTGTAACCCCAAGTTTATTTAGCAAAAAGACCCTTTATTTGTGGTACAGTAAATAGTGAAGTTTGGTGGAGCACTAGCTGTTCCAGGAGTTCAAAAAACAACCATTAAATTTATAAATGGCCTGAAAACCTTAGAGAATCCCGGAAGCGTAGAGGACAGAACAGATGGCTGCCTTACAGCTCAGTTCATTCTGCCACTCATTTTTGCACATAAGGAACCTGGCTCAGGTTTTAAAAAAAAAAAGTGTGTTTGCCAAAATACATATGTACAGCCCTAGTGTTTGCATAATTGGAAGACAAATGTATCATTAAACACTGATTTTTTTTAAAAGTTGGAGTCAATACAAACTTTGTTCTGAAGAAACCCATCCTATCATTTCATAAACCCTTTCCAGCTCAAAGCTGAGTGCTACCTTCCCAACAATGTAACCAAATTTCTATTTATGGAGATGGCTATTTTAAGTTATGCATGAGGCGCAGCAAGGGGGTGTCTGAGACCAGGCTATGCTCCAGCAACGGGGCAGCCCCCTGAGGAGCTTCCCTCCAGGGCACAAGCAGCAGCCTCCTGGGGCAGGGCACCGCCTGCCCTGGCGCAAGCAGGCAGCCTCTTCACCTGCAAGTGCAGCAAGCTCAGGTGTGTGAGGGCGTCTCCAGGAAGACCGTGGGCTCAGGTGCTTCAGGGATGTGACCAGTGGGGGCAGTGTTTTTAGTCGGGTTGCTTGGACGTAAAGCCTAGGACCAGGACACTTATCCTGAGCGGTGATGTATCAAAGGAGCAGCTGCTCTGAGGACAAGTTAGGAGGAAAAGAGGGAAGCAGATAGGGGAGGCGATGGGTCCGCCCCCTGAGACTCACTTTTCCCCCAGGATCCTTATGCTTTGACCTTTGCTCATGCATTTGCCCAGTTCCAGTTTTAAGCCACCAAGTTGTGCTGTGTTCAAGCCCATGTGCTCAGGAGAGATTGTCAAACATCCAAACATTTTGCCAGCCGGTTGTTAAATTATTGGTGGTTTGAAATTAACCGCAGTGGGAGTGTTTTACACCATGGAAATCTGAAGATGTTACAAATCAGGGTTGTTTTCTATTTTTTTTTTTCCTGAGAGCTGGCTTCCCAGCACAGCACCATCACTGATCTGATGGAAGTGAGCACCCCTCCACCGAGCTCTGTAACATGTGCTCTAGGATTGTGGCCCGCGGCCCCTGCCTGTCTTTCTAACCGGAGCTTGCAGAGTCTGTAACTTTGCTGTGGGAACCAGGGTTGTTCAGTCCAATAGAGCCCTTTTGTGAGCTCTTCCCACTTGGAGTGCAGAGGGCAAATGGAGCCCTTATTGCCAGAAAACGGGACACTGAGAAACCTGGGGTGTGGCGCCTTAAAAACACCACTCCTCCAAAGCAGCACCAGGGGCTTCACAGCTTCAGTATTTCATGCCCAATATCGAGTGGTTCTCAAAGAAAAGAGAGTGCAGAGAATGCTGCCCTCACTTCTCTGCCGTCTGCGGAAGCAGGAGGCTCTGTTTTCCTTCAGTGTGGCCAGGGCCCTTCTGCCAGCCTGTCCCCACTTGGAGCCCATCCACCCCTGGTGGGAGTGTCTCAATTTCACTCCAGATGGTGGGAAGCTTGGCCAGTGATGCAAGTTTCCAGCTCCGCAGCGCTACACATGAATGACTCTAATGTGTGTCTCTTTAGCTACTTGACTCACTGCCCCTTCCTTTATTCTTGACATTCGGCCAAGATGCCCTTCTGATTTTCTAATCATCCCCTGTAACAGCCTTGCAGATCAGCTGTCTCCCATTCACCAGGACACATGTATTTATGCCAGATGAATGAAAAAGAATACTGAGTTAATTCCCCTTTCAGGCAAAATGGGCAGTAACAAGGAGCCAGTTAGACCTGTTGAAAATTCTTGCTGGATGGCCATTTGTGAGTCATATTTACATGACCCTGAATTGCCTGGCTTGGGGTTAATTGCACAGTTTGTCCTGCTGCCTCTACAGCTGGCTCAGTTGGGTTTGGAGGCCACTAAAATAATGATCTGAGGCCACTGGTCCATTCGGATCAGAGGGCAGCAAAACTGAAAGGAAAGCAACTGGCCAAATTAACCAACAACAACAAAAAATTTGATGCTGCATGGGAAATGTAACCTATACAAATTTTGGGAGCTCAATTAGTTTGAAATATGAAATTGCTGATATTTGACTATTTTAATCTTTTAAAAATGATAGTTTTATACAGTTCAGCCTAATAATTATGTCCACCTTAATTTTTAAATAATCACTAATTTAACATCTCAGGATCATTTGGGCTGGGAGTGGGGAAAGCAGACAGTGGGAGAAGGAAAGAAAGAACCCATCTCTTCCATCTCTTGCTATGGTCCTGACATGCTCTTCTTTTCAAGTATAGTTAGTAAAAAGAGCTCTGGTTCAACACTCAGGAAACATATTTTAGCTCTTCTGACTTTCTATATGGCCTTCGACAAGCCATTTCTTCTTTAAGCCTCATTCTAGTCAACTAAAGCAATATCATCAACACTCTTGTGAGGCCTAAAGGAACTGATTGATGGGAACAAGTCTTTTTAGAGTGAAAATTCCTCCGTAGATCTTTAATAAAGGCTACTCACATTGTGGTTTTCAAGTCTTATTGATATGTGTGTGCACTCCCTCAGGAGAGAGGAAATTGTGAATGAAATCGTAACTGATTACTCCTTTGTCCCAGTCCATCTCTAATAGCAAACAATGCCAAAACAGTAACACATTACCACTGTGCTCTTCATTACTCATCAGAGTGTAAAAGATTTGATAAATAGCAAGAAAACACATTGACTTTTTGGGGTAGTAAATCCGTGTCATTGACAGTAGCAAATTATATTTCTTTGAAAAAGATGTCATGGTTCCTAGAGATATTTAGCAAGGCTGTTGACACATAAGAAAACTCTAAGGAGCATTTAAAGGCCACACCTGAAAGAGGAACAGTCTTGGTCCCCCGTCAGCACCCCCCAGCCCCCGCCCACCCTGGGTCCAGCATTTGTGTGACTCAACTAAGTGGATGCTTAGGCAAGAGCTTCTCTGTCCAAGAACAGACTAAAACAGGCACCATGCTTTGAGGGTGGGGGTGCAAGGACGTCAAGGGTGTTCTTTCAATACTTCTGCTCCTATCCTTGTCTTCGATTCTAGGCAGCTGCCTCCTGTTCTTCCGTTCTGGCAACAGCCAGGCAGATGTCTCCCTCCAGAGCCTCTGCCAGCCCACTCCACTGGCAGCTGTTGCTGCAGCCCCAGGCAAAAAGCGTGACCACGGGCCCCTACCGGGAGCACAGCACATCTGCAGAACGTCCTCTGCTCCTGGTGCAGTCCTTCGGGCTCAGCTCCCTGCTGTACAGGAAGTTCCCAGCCGGCACCACTTAACACAACCCCTCTCCCTTCCTTAGGGAGGCATTATCCATTTGACTTTTCACCTCTGAGATGTTCTACTACACTATAGCAATATGCTATTTTACAGATGCACACTTGTCTTTAACATTTCCAGGTTTATAGACTAGTTTTTAAAAATTCTATTGATGATCTTTTCAAAGTTTAAATGGGTTAGCCCTGAGATTTTAAGAGAAATACTATTCTAAAGATGAAATAAAAGAATATCAAATCTTTGAGGACATTATGCTAGGTAAAATAAACCAGTCACAGAAAGACAACTACAGTATGTATCCACCTATATGAGTTGTCAAGTCATAGAGACAGAAAGTAGAATGATGTTTGCCAGGAGCTGGGGGAGGAGAAATGGGGAGTTTTTATTTTACAAGAAGAAAAATTCTAGAAATTGGTTGCACAATGAAGTGACTGCACAACACTACTAAACTGTACATTTAGAAATGTTTAATATAGTAAATTTCATGTTATGTATATTTTTCACAAGTAAAACTTTAATAAAAAAATTTTAAAAAGAATTTCAAATGTAAAAATAATAAAGTTCATGGAGTTACATGTATCAAAGGGGCTGTAAGTAAGGAAGTGTAAAAAAATATCCTCCAAATAGAAATGTCCACAATCATCCAAAATAAGATGTTTCATTTGTACCAACTGAAAATTTTCTCTAGGAATCCTGCCATTCCTAATCTATATATATAAAAGGCTAATATGCAAAGTGTTCCCTCAGGAGTTCAACTGGGATACCGGAGTTTGATCGCTCGCTATGACGTGTGCTAACCAGTGGGAGGAGGGGGGCACCGAATGAAGGAAGGCCCTGGCTGGCAGCCAGAAGGCCCCAATCGGCCCTGATTGCTGGCCAGGCCTAGGGACCCTAGCTGTGAAGGAATTTTGTGCACCAGGCCTCTAGTTGTATTTATAAAACTATTACAAAAATACAAAGACAAAAAGAAGGTAGATGCTATGATCTAAGTGTTTGTCTCCCCGCAAAATTCATGTTGGAATCCTAACCCTCAAAGGTGATGGTGATAAAGATGGGCCCGTCGGGAGGTGATTGGGTCATGAGAGTGGACCCTTCATGAATGGGATGGGTACCCTCATAAAAGAGGCCCCAGAGAGATCCCCAGCCTTTTCTGCCTGTGAGGACACAATAAGAAGTATGAGACCCAGACGAAGGCCCTCAACTGACCATGTTGGCCCTCAATCTTAGACTTTCAGCCTCCAGAATTATTGTCTATAAGTACCCAGCCTGTGGTATTTTTTTTTTTAGAGTAGCCCAAAAGGACTAAGGCAGTAGACATACAATAATATTATCTAACAACACTTTGGTTAAAAAAAAAATCAGCCCCTTCTCACAGTTGCTTCCTCTCACCTACAGAGGCTTTGATTTTGAGATGGGACCTGAACCGGAATGTCTCTGTACATAGAACAGAGAAAGGGTAGCCTAGTTTTTTTTCATCTAGTTCTGCCTCCTTCAAGGAGGCAGGTAAAAGGGATCAAAATTAGAGTTCTCCTCAATGCTGCATCGAGACCTGTCATCTCAGTTTTGCCCAGAATGGAAGCCAGGATCATGAGGATTCCTCCGGGCTAGTGGTGAAAGACATTTCCCTTGCTCTTGCCAGAGTCTCAAGGGGGGCATCCTTCCACAGGTGAGTAACTGCAGTTCCATGTGACAGAACAAACAGCCTCTCCTTTTTCTTTAAATGTGGAAGGAAATTAGCTGAAGAGAATTGAGATGAAAGCCAGTCCACAAATCAGTGTCCCAACGAGATGTTTCTTTACATTTTGACCTCTCTCAGAAGTTACTCCAAAATTGAATTCCCTCAGAAATTATTAGGACTACTCTGTTTGGATCCGCACTTCAGGAAATCAACAACAACAAAAATGGCTCAGACTGAATCTAGACAGGTGCTAAACCTGACCGTGCATCTGCTGTAAACTCCTCACCAAACTCGCCTCTTCCCAACTCCCACTTGCAGTTCCCAAAGAAGCTTGTTCTCAGATGGGCTCTGTCCAGCACAGGAATGCAAGAGGCTGCCCAGCTGGGCCAGGAGGCTGCCTTTCTTTCCATGTGTTCTTGTTGGCAGTGGTCACTTGTCTTCCCTGTTTCTGCTCCCTTTGACCTCAGCAGTCCTCCTGGAATCCCACAGTAAGTAATCGCAGTTCCATGCATTACTTACTGGCCTACCTCTGGCCCACGACCATCTTGTGCACTGATTTCTGACCATGCCGAGCCTGGGGATCCCTGTCTCTAAGTTGACAGTTGGACTTCGGTGTTTCTCCAGATTCAGTCCTCTCCACGCCTGCTTTGAAACCCAGGCCTTGCTGTGACTGACTTGGTCTCGATTCTATAGACCAACTTTGAAAAGATGACCACTGTTCATGGTTTCTGGTTGCAGAGACAGAAAAGATGGAGAGGAGAGACAAAGGAGGAAGGGATGACAAAGAATGACGAGACAGAGAAACAGAGAGACTCTATGATGATTTTCCCAAAGTTCATCGTTCCATTAGAACTTACTGTGTGCAAATATAGAAGGAGTGCGCAACAGAATGAGCACCAAAAAATAAGCACCAGCAACTAACCACGCCCGCTGTGCCTTTCCCATGTGGGACTCTACATTCCTTGAGAACAAGAACCCTCTCCTAGTGTATCCCAGCACCCACCACAAACGGTGAGAGGGAGGAGTCACTTATTCAATACTTGTCAAAAGAGTGAAGGAACTTGGAGCCCAGGAGGTGTGTAGGGGAGCTGGGGTGTGCCAGTGCCAGGCCCTTGGCCATCCCCATGGCTGCAGTTGGCAGACTTTGGTTCTCCCTGGAAGGACCATGGGCCCAGGATGCATTAGTGCCAAGCCGTTCTGTCAGGCAAGGCTATAGAATCCCATTTTACTAGATGGTGAGGGGCAGGGTGAGAACAGAATTTGTGTGGCTTCCATTTAGTAGTAAATAGTCACTGCCCCTCCTCCTCCTCTCCAATCTACCCACGTCTTACTCCCAGGAGAGCAATCAGTCACACCAAGTATACACTGTGCTAAATAAAGTGGATTGTTTACAAAGTGGGATTGTTCTCCTAGCACAGAAGCAGATTCCTGGGCATGTCATTGTGATGACTACACTGTATTTAATAAAATGCTCTTTGGGCCAAACTGTCCCTTGAATGAGATCATCAACTGACAGACTGGGCTGTTCAGACCCAAAAATGAATGGTTTCTATCCAGTCCCAGATAAAGGGCCATGTTGCTCAATGCCCTTCACATAAGAAAACTACCAGAATACAGTTTGAGATGGTAAAAAGCATGGAGGTAAAGTACCATTTTAATTTTCCCTTTTCTTTCAACTATTAACACTTGCTTTGATAAGGTTTCTGTTTATCCAGGTTAGCCTTGTTGAAGCAGTTCCTGTCCTCCACTTTAGCAATCACTTACACAGGACTGTGCTTGCAAAGCATTGCTCTGGGATTGCAATGTGAGCAGGAGGCATTGTGGCCTAGATGCTGCCGACAGGGTAAGATGCTTCTCCTTCCTGTCAGAAGGAACTAACAGAATGAGAGGGCTGGGAGGGTGAGGAAAAGAAGCTTGGACTCTAAGTGGCACTTTGGAACCATCACGCTAGAGAACAGAGAGAGCACAAATCCTGTCATAGGTTATATCCCATGCAATAATACTTGGGTTAACCTGCTTATAAATTCTAAAAACATTGGCAATGACTTTGTGGCCATCCTATGATGCTGTGCATGAACTAGCCAGCATTGCAGTAAACATGGCTTCATCATCTGAGCTCAAATCTTCCCAGCACATTCTGAAAACTCACCACTTAGGTTAGGCAACCAGCTAAAAAACACTGCTGCGACCCAAAGATCCATTCCAGGCCTCCACAGTGTTGTTCATGGGGAAGATCCAACTGTGCACTGAAGAGATGAGCTCAAAGGATTGGGGCTTTAGGGCTTCCTTTGTCCTCCCAGAATGTAGCTGGCTGCCTGGCAGATGGCACTGCAGCAAGGGCTCTGCCTGCAGCTGGTGTGACCGGTAAGTTTCCCTCTCTTTCCTCCCCCATCAGCCAAACCATGGCCAAAATCAGTGTTCTCATTTTTCATGTGGCTGCTCCTAACGTTCTGATGTTCAGAATCCAAGCAGGGGAAAGTACTTGTTGGGCAGGGCATCCTGCTTTCCAAGGTCCTTTCCTGCTCTGGCCCATCGATGGGGCCTTCTCTCAATAAGAGATACCTTTTTATCTTTGATCCAAACCAAAATCCTCATACCATTGCCAAGGAAGGGCAAAGGTACTGCAATGGGCAGGCTCTGCTTTTATCGTGGGAAACTGGCTCCTGAGCTGATCTTAGCTGGCCTGGAGCAATGAATCACCTAACAACCCCCTCACCTGAGTGGCTTCTCAACCCTGTCCTCTTCCACCCAAGCATCCCCAGAAAGCCTCTTCCTCAGAACAGAAAGCCACATCCTATTCCTCAATGTGGTGCTGGAGAACCCAGAGCCAGGCAGCCCAATATTCAAAGTCTGTCTCTGTTCTAGTATGACTTTGAACAATTTAATGCATCTCTCTGATCCCTTTTATCCCTCTATGATCCCCAGAGATAAAATGGCAGCATTAATAGGCACCTCCTAAAGACACACAGTGCCTTGTCCATTATGGCCGTTCTCATCACCTGCCTGTCTATTCACTTGTGCATCCATGCTCTTTCCCTTTTTTTCTTTTCTCAAACTCCCTTACCAAGTGGCTTTACAAGAGTTTGGATCAGCAAAAGGCCCTGGGAATGGAGAGAAGCCTCAGGCAGCATCTCTTGACGGTGGGTCCATCTCCCATCAGATAGCCCCTCCCTCCACGATCCCGCTCCCACTCAGCAGGCCTGGATTGGTTTCATTTTCACCCAGTGCCCCAGCTTCTAGTTCACACACTTCTGATGCTAAAGCTGGTGTAGGCTTCTTGCTTTATTAAGCTCTAATTTGACTCATCATCCCCTATGGAGCTTCTCAGCTCTTCTTGTGTAATAAATTCCTTGTATTAAATTCTCTCTGCTGAAAACATTTGAATGACTTCTAATTTCTGAATGAATCATAAGTGATGGCATGCCCCTCTCCCTTCTCCCTCATCTATGAACCTAGTTCATTAGAGTTCCAGTTAAGATGGCAAATTAGGCAAATGGATACTCACATCCTCCCATGACCATATCAAAATTACAACTAAACTACAGAACAGCCACCTGATGTCTAGCTGAACAGAAGTCTTGTAACTAAAAATATATAGAAGAAACCATGTCAAGACTGGTAGGAGTGACAGAGATGTGGAATGGGGCTCAAGTTATCATTGACCAAGCTGGCCAATGATTAATAAAATATCCCCAAAGGGTAATGTTTAAGGTCAACAGTGCTAATAACTTCCTCCCTCTTAAAGCACTCACCTACTTCTCTTGGACTTCATGACACTGCTCATTCCTGGGTCTCCATCTATTACAGCGGTTCTCAACCTGTGGGTCGCGACCCCTTTGGCGGTCGAACGCCTTTCACAAGGTTGCCCAAGACCATCCTGCATATCAGATATTTACATTATGATTCATAACAATAGCAACATTACAGTTATGAAGTAGCAACGAAAATAATTTTATGGTTGGGTCACAACATGAGGAACTATATTTAAAGGGTCAGAAGGTTGAGAACCACTGATCTATTGCTTTAGTTGAGCCTTCCATTTCCTTTAATGATTCATCTTTCTCAAATGTACAAATTCCTTGAGAATCTCCTTCTCTAATCTTCACCAATCTCATCCACACTCATGGCTTTCATTTTTCCTACATTTTAAGAATTCTCAAATTCATTTCCTTTCCAAAATTTCTCTCTGAATTCATATATCCAACTTGACATCTCCCTTTAGAGACTATATGATTAAGGAACAAAGACATGCAAAAACACAATGCCTTAAAACAGGTAGAAGTGTAGTTCCCTCTCAAACCACAGCCCAGTGATAGGCAGGCCAAGTTGATAGAGAGCTCTACCATCCTCCTTATGTGGTTCTCAGCTCTAGATGCAAGATCATCATTCAAATCCCCTCACCACATCTGCATCCCAGTCAGCAGGAAGGGGAAGAGGGTGAGGGAAGCATAAATGATGCCTCTTAAAGTCATGACCCAGAAGTTGTGCACGTCACTTCTACTCATATCCTATTGGCCCAGAAGTTAGTTTCATAGACAGACCTAGATGCAAAAAAGGTTGGGAAGTATCATCTGTAACTGGGCAGCCCTATGTGCAGTTAAATTTAGGAAGACTTCTTATTAAAAGAAAAAGAGGAGAAAAGCTGTTGATAGAGTGTTATCAGTCTCTGCTGCAGATATCTCAGAAGCACCTTAAATGAGACATATCCAAAAACAAAGTCATGATGATCTGTCTCCCAGGCTGGACCTCTGTCAGTGTTTCACCTGAGTAAATGGCACCCATGGTCCATCCTGCTCTTCAAAAACCTCAGCACCTGTGTACTCTCTTCTTTCTCTCACCCCTCGATTGAGTTTATCACCAAGCCCTGCTAATTCTTAACAAAGAAGCTTTCCTTTCTCCATCTCTCCTGCCATTCTCGTACAAGCATCCATTACCTCTCATTTGGACCACTGCATAGCCTCCTAAATGGGTTCCTCACTTTCATCCTGGTGCCATTTCCTCCGCTGCTGATACTGCAGCCAGGGTGGTGTTTCCCTGGTGACAATCTGGTATTCCAGTCTCCCCATTAAAACCATCCATTGATGTCCAGTGTTCTTAACACACCTACAAAACCCTGCATGTCGGGCCTCCATTCACCTCCATGTCTCAGCTCGCTCTACATTGAGTCACATTCAACTTTTTTTCACTCTCTGGCTGTGACCTGCTTCTTCCAGCACAGTACCATCTGGCTGGAAGCTTTCCCTCCCTTTCCTATCCCCACCTTTTTTATTAACTTCTAACTTCCTTCAGTCCATAATGCAAAGATCACCTCCTAAGGGAAACCATTAATCACCGTCCTTTTGTGTGTGGTTTCTTTTGCTCAGCATAATCTTTTGAGAGTCACCCATATAATTGTCTGTATGAAATTATGGCAGTTGAGCATAGGTTTTATGGGCATCCAGTCAATGGACAGAAGTGACCCAGTCTCCTTTTCACAGTGAAAGGATTACATCTCATAATCCTGAGCTAATTCAGTGCCTAAAACATTCAAATCTCAAGTGCCTTCTTCTTCTAGTCTTGGGATTCATCTGCATCCCACTGGGATTTGTATGGATGAACAATTCTTGAGAAATAAACTGCTAGGTTTTCTAATGGAAAAGGATTGACTGAGGTTTAGAGTTATAAGAGAAAAAATATTCAGTATAAATAATTGAGACTTTATTCCATTATTAATGAACATAATTTACCTAGTTATATGGGAATGACATTGATCTGGCATTGGTGCCATGTGACAATGTCTTCTTAGTTAGTTTGTTTTTTATTTCAAAAAAACAACATACTACATTTAAGCAACTTTACTACTGAATTTAGCATTTTATTCTTATAACCTTGCTTGTATACTTTCAGTTTCAGGTGAGGGCATATTTGAATCATCAAAAATTTATGTAAAGTCAAAGAGGGAGAACTTTTCTGATTTCTTTTAACAGTTTAGAAATTTCCCATGGGAATTTACTTTTAAAAGATGCTAGGGGTTATTTCACAGAGGTTCCTTCAATGACTACACTGTGTTCCCTAAATAATGAGATAGGCAATAAAAATAATTTTCTAATAACAAAAAGTCAATACACAAAGAGCTCCACTAAGATATTAGTAGAAAAATTAAATTTTTAAAAAGAAAAATAACCCAAAGCCCTAGCTGGTTTAGCTCATTGGCTAGAGCATCGGCCTGTAGACTGAAGAAAACATAGCAAAGGAAGTAGGTAATTTTAAAACATAAAATCCAAGTATGCTCAAAAAAAGAAGAAGAAGAAGGAAGAAAGAAAAGAAAGATCAACACCTGTGGTAGCAAGAGATATACAAATTAAAATGAGATGCTGTTTTTCACTGAATACATGGCAGAAAGTGGCAATATATAGTGCTGCTGATGCTGCAGGAAATAGTACTCTCATATATTGCTGAAGAGAGTGTCTTTTCTTTATAGAAAGTATATGACAATATCTACTAAAATTTTAAATGCCCATACCCCCTTGAACCATCAAAGCAAACTTTGTAAATCTGCCCTATCTAATCTAATAAAAGAGAAACATGCAAATTGACTGCACCTCTGCTTCGCCCTAAGCCACGCCCACCAGCCAATCAGAGCGACTATATACAAATTAACTCAACCAAGATGGCAGCCGGCAGCCACGGAGCTGGAGCAAGCAGAAGGCTTGGTTGCCCTGGTGATGGAGGAAGCCAAGCTTCCCTCTTGCCCTGGCCGGCTGTGGCCTCTGCTCAAGGCAACAAAGTTTCAATTATAGAAGATAAATAAATCCCAGATACCTGCTTCCAGCCAGCCTCCACTGGGAGCTTGGGTCACTTGGGGCTGTGGCCAGCCTGCAAACAGCCATCAGCCCCTCACCCAGGATGGCCACATCCTCATGGAGTGAGGGTCCCCACTGGGGGGCTTGGCCAGCCTGAAAACAGCCATCAACCCCTCACCCAGGCTGGCCAGGCACCCCAGTGGGACCCCTCCACCCTGAAGGGGCTATGGCCAGCCTGAAAATAGCTCTCAGCCCCTCACCTAGGCTGGCCACATCCCCATGGGGTGAGGATCCCCACTGGGGGGGCTTGGCCAGCCTGAAAACAGCCATCAAACCCTTACCCAGAATGGCCAGGCACCCCAGCAGGACCCCCCACCCTGAAGGGGGTGTGGCCAGCCTGCAAAGAGCCATCAGCCCCTCACCCAGGCTGGCCAGGCACCCCAGTGGGGACCCCCCTACTGAAGGGGGTGTGACCAGCCTGAAAACAGCCATCAGCCCCTCACCCAGGCTGGCCAGGCACCCCAGTGTGGACCCCCACCCTGATCCGGGACACCCTTCAGGGCAAACCAGCCAGCCCCACCCGTGCACCAGACCTCTAT
>NW_005871320.1:702724-816917 GCF_000147115.1 Myotis lucifugus
CTGGTCACTATGACACACACTGACACCAGGAGCAGACGCTCAATGCAGGAGCTGCCCTCTGGTGGTCAGTGCACTCCCACAGAGGGAGCTCTGCTCAGCCACAAGCCAGGCTGATGGCTGCCAGCACAGCGGTGGTGGCAGGACACTCTGCCGCCTCCTCAGCAGCACTAAGGATGTCTGACTGCAGCTTAGGCCTGCTCCCCGCTGGCACGTGGACATCCCCCAAGGGCTCCCGGACTGCCAGAGGGATGTCTGACTGCCAGCTTAGGCCCGATCCCCGGGGAGCGGGCCTAAGCCAGCAGGTGGACATCCCTGAGGGGTCCCAAACTGCGAGAGGGCACAGGACGGGCTGAGGGACCCCCCTGAGTGCACAAATTTTTGTGCACCAGGCCACTAGTCAGATATAAAAGCTCTAGTGTATAAAAACAGACATGAAAATGTTTATAACAGCCACGTTTGTCAAGAAGAAAAAAAGGAAACATTAAAAATGTCCACCAAAAAGAAGGTATCCACACCATAAAATATCATGCAGTTATTAAAAAGAATGGGCTAGGCCTCCATTTCTTGATGCAAAGCAATGTCCATGATACTTTGGTGGGCAAAAAAGCAGAATAAGGTGTAGCATGTTCTTTTTACACACACACACACACACACACACACACACACACACACACTTTATGGAGTTATAATTGGCATACAATAAAATATACCCATTAAGTGCATCATTTAATGAGTTTTAAACAAATGCACACATTCATTCACTATGACCTCAATCAAGATATTCAAAAATCTGTCATCATCCATAAGTGTTCCTTTGTGCCCCTTAGCAGTGATTCCCTCTACCAGCTCCAGGCAAACATTGAACTTTCTATCCCTATAGATTTAACTCTACCTCTTTTAGGATCTAACATAAATGGAATCATACTCTTTTGTGTGTGGCTTCTTTTGCTCAGTATAATATTTTGAGAGTCATCCATATTGTTGCCCGTGTCAGTAATTCATTCCTTTCTATTTCTGAGTATAATTCTATTGTAGGAACATACCACAATCAATTGTTAAATGTTTGGGTTGTTTCCAGTTTTTGCCTATTATATAAAACTGTTATAAACATTTGTACAAAGTCTTTATACAAACTCTTTTCATTTTTCTTGGGTAACTATTTACAAGAGAACTTCCAGAGTTGCATTGTAAGTGTCTGTTTAACTTTGTAAGCAATGCCAAATAATTCTCCCATCAACAATATATGAGGTTTCCAGTTGCTCCACATCCTTATCAACACTTGGTATTGTCAGTCTTTTTTATTTTAAGTATTTAATTAGATGTACAGTGTATCTTGAGGTTTTTATTTACATTTCCATAAAAACTAATAAGCATCTATTCATGTGCTTAATGGGCATTTGTATACTTTTGTGAACCATCTTTTCAAGTCTTGCCTCCGTTTTAAATTACATTGTTTTCTTATTATTGAATTGTAAGTTACTTATATGTATGGCACAATTTTTAGAGATATATAGTAAAATATTTTCTTAAAGTCAGTGGTTCAAGGTTTCATTTTTTGATGGTATTTTTTGAATAACAGAATTTTTTAACTTTGTTAATAAAGCACCATTTTTCATTTGTTTCTTTATAAATAGTGTTTTTTGTGTTCTATTCAAGCAATCTTTGCTACCCCAGGTTGCAAAGATCTTCTCCTGTGCTTTCTTTTAGAAATTTTAAGTTTTACATTCAGGTCTATTGTCTATTTCATTTTAATTTTTTCATATGGTGTGTAATAGGGTAGAGGTTTGTTTTTCCTACATGATATCTGGTTGTTCCAGCCCCATTGCTTGAAAGAACTATCTTTTGTACATTGGATTACATGTACTATATGCCCTATTTTAAAAAAAAACTATGCATATATATATATAGAACATAGAAGAAAATATGGAAATATATATCAAATTGTTAATATTGATTGCCTTTAAGAAAGTGGGATTTGCCGAAACCGGTTTGGCTCATAAGTCTTTTTCTCTATACATTTATTTTGTGACTGCTTAACTTTTATATTTCAGCAGAAAGAAAGGTAATATATTATTACTATCTGTGAAAGAAAGTAAGATCAGCCTGGCTGGCATCACTCAGTGGTTGAGCATCTACCTATGCCCAGGTTGTGGGCTCCATCCCCAGTGGGCAATGTGCAGGAGGCAGCCCATCACTGGTTCTCATCATTGATGCTTCTATCTCTCTCTCTCCCTCTCCCTTCCTCTCTGAAATCAATAAAAATATATTTTAAAGAGAGAGAGAGAGAGAGAGAGAGAGAGAGAGAGAGAGATCATTCAAATACTTCAGAAAAGAGGTGATGGGTCTGGACTAGAAAATGGCATCTGATTGAGGAGGAGGTGATAGAGACAAGAGATGCTTTGAAGGCAAAAGTGGTTGACTGATGACTTATCAAATATGGAAGAAGAGGGGGAGGAGGACAGCAAAAATGACTCCAGGTTTTGAGCCTAGAAAAATGATGGTGCTGAGGGGAAAAGAAATTAGGAGACTAGGGTGAGGCATTAATGTCATAGAATGAAAGGATACATTTAGCTGAATTTGAGGGGACCATGGGATATCTGAGTAGGACTGTCCAATCAGCAGTTATCTTTAATTTATTAAAGATAAATTAATATCTTAATCTAGAATAACCAAATATCTCCAAGCAAAAGTCCTTGGGACATATTTGTTACTTTTACAAACATTTCTGAGCACCCACCATTGGCAGGCACCATGTTCTGGGCCAGGCACAGGGCGTATAGAGATGAACTGAACATGACCTACATGTAACAACATACTGAGTTGGGGATAGAGACTGGTACGTGTCTTAGTCCACTTGAGCTGCAGTAACAAAATACCACAGACTTAAAAACTAGACACATTTCTCACAGTTCTAGAGATTGGAAAGTCTCTAGACAAAGGTGCCCCTTGATTTAGTTCTGCGTGAGGGCCCCCTTCCTGATTTGCAGATGGCCCTTCCTATTGTGTCTTCTTGTGGTGCAGCGAGAGAGAGAGAGCTCTGGTGTTTCTTCCTCTTCTTACGAAAGCACTTGCATTTGGGGGGGAGTTAGAGCTTCAACATATTAATTTTGGGGGGGGGGCACAAACATTCAGTTATACTATTATATTATTACTAGAGGTCCGGTGCATGAAATTCGTGCAGGGGGGAGTTGTCCCTCAGCCCAGCCTGCACCCTCTCCAATCTGGGATCCCTCGAGGGATATCTGCCCGTTTAGGCCCAATCCCACCAGGATCAGGCCTAAATGGGCAGTCGGACATCCCTCTCACAATCCAGGACTACTGGCTCCCAACCAATCGCCTGTCTGCCTGATTGCCCCTTACTGCTTCTGCCTGCCAGCCTGATCACCCCCTAACCACTCCCCTGCCAGCCTGATCGGTGCCTAACTGCTCCCCTGCCGGCCCAATTGCCCCTAACTGCCCTCCCCTGCCAGCCTGGTCACCCCTAACTGCCCTCCCCTGCTGGCCTGGTCACTCCTAACTGTCCTCCCTTCCAGCCTGGTCACGCCTAACTGCCCTCCCCTGCTGGCCTGGTCACTCCTAACTTCTCTCCCTTGCCAGCCTGGTTACCCCCAACTGCCCTCCCCCACTGGCCTGGTCACTCCTAACTGCCCTCCCTGCCAGCCTGGTCACCCCTAACTGCCCTCCCCTGCAGGCCTGTTCACCCCCAACTGCCCTCCCCTGCATGCCTGGTTGCCCCCAACTGCCCTCCCCTACAGGCTTGTTCACCCCCAACTGCCCTCCCCTGCAGGCCTGGGTCCCCCCCAACTGCCCTCCCCTGCAGGCCTGGGTCCCCCCAACTGCCCTCCCTGCCGGCCATCTTGTGTCCACATGGGGGTGGCCATCTTGTGTGTTGGGGTGATGGTCAATTTGCATATTACTCTTTTATTAGATAGGATAGATAATCATGTCATTATTATTTAATAACAGTACACAATTAATTGTAATCACAAGTTAATAAAGAAATATAATTGGTTCAGAGATTTCAGGTACATTGTATTTAAATGGTACTTCTCAAACATTTAAGTGTGCTTGGAAATAATTTTCTTCATTATTTCAGCACTCTTCACAAACCCTTTTCTAGCATATAATGCAAACAGATCCAGTGGGTCTTAGCTAGAATAAGTGGAGTCTAAATTGAAGTAACCTTTCTACACTGATTTTTATTCCTGCTTTTTCAGATAAGGAAATTGAGAGTCATCGGGTATGCAAAAGCATATTTGTGAATACAAAATAACTGGAAAACTAATTATCCCTGATTTTCTTGAAAAAAAATTTAATGGAAATGTCCCCATTTGTGGAGAAATAAGTTTAGAATCCTCAAAAGAAAATAATCAATGAGAAAATCATTAACATTGACTGAGGATTTATATACTATGTGCAGACACTATGCTAAGATAGGCTTCATATGTTATTTTCATTTAATGGTCACAAAACCCCTGAGGATTTTATTACAATACCCACTTACATATGAGGTATCAAGGCTCAGAGAGGTTAAATAACTTGGCCAAGGTCACCCAGCTAATAAACAGAAGAGTAGAAACTTGAACTCAGGCCTCTCTTATTTCTAAGCTCATGCTCTCAAATAAATAAACTAAGAATAAAAATTTAAATAATAGTTACCATTTATTGAGTGCGTACTATATGCCAAAAACTATGCTAAGAATCTCTTAATATAAAAGTCATTATCTCTTTCAAAGTTCTCTGACATTAACTCACCTGAGCTTCTTGATTAGGTCTGAAGAAGCAGCAGAAGAGAGTGAATAGATAAGAACAAGGAAAATATGTAGACATAAATCATTGGTTTGATTAGGTTATGGAACTTAGAGTAATTTTTGTCTTAATTATTTTAATGATGCATTTTCTATAAGTTACATTTTGTTACAGAAAAGAAGAGGAGTTTGTTTAGTACCCAACCCACCAACTATTAGATGAATTATCATGGGCAAAAACCCTAATGTCTCTGAGCCTCAGCTTCCTGATCTGTAAAATGGTACAACAAAAACACTGCTACCAGCTCCCTCTCAGAAGTATTGTAAAAATCAAGACAGATTTTTTTAAAAATCAAGAGAGATGATTTATGCAAAAGCACATTGTATACAATTATTTAAAAAACCATATGTTTTTTCCTAAGGCAAAAAAAATGGCTTAATCACACCGTAATATTTACATGATTTTGATCACTCAGATGCTATAAACACCATGTAAAAGACTAGGCATTAATAATTAAAACAGCTTGGTGTTGGCATATGGATACACAGATGGAGCAATAGAGAGACTAGAAACAGACCACCCACATATGGGAATTTGGTATAGGACAAAAGTGAATTTCACATCACTAGAGGAATGAGATATTTCAAAGAGTATGTCAGAACTGGGCAGCAAAATGGAAAAATAAGTTTGATGTTTCATATCACTTATTCTAACATAATTTCCAGATGTTTCAAAGAATTAAACCTAAAAATAATCAAACTGTAAATTCCTAGAAGATAACACAGAAGAATTCATTTATTTGGGGGAATAAATATCTTTCCAAATAAAACACAAAGGTACAGATACCATAAAAGAAAAGATTCCTAAATTTGTCTACATAAAAATTTAAAATCCTTCAAGGGAAAAAAATACCACAAAAAAAGTCAAAAGGCAAATGACTAACTGGAGAAGACTATGACAACATATATGACAAACAAGGGGCTAAACCACTTAGCAATAAATTAACAAATATTTATTGAGTAACTATTATTTGCCAAGCACCATTCTAAACTTTTGGAGATTCAAATAACAATTAAAACTCCCTGCCTTGTAGAGCTCATATTCTGTTGGGAGAGACAAAATGAATAAAAAATGTAGTTTACCTACTTGATAATACAAATGGCATTTAGACATGAAAAAGTGTCCACTCTCTCTCATTAAAAATGAAATGCAGGGTTTTTTGAAGATGGCTGCTGATGGGAAGACAACTGCAAGACAGTGTGAGAGTGAGAGAACGAAAGGAGAGTGTGTGGACGTACCGAGAGTGTAAATTTGTGGGTGAGTGATAACTATACTCCAGGGGACTGTTGGAGACTGCCGGATTGGGCTCCCTAACTGGGCAGCCTCCACTGCTGCTGAAATCTCTCCTGGAGCAGCCGGCTCAGCCGCGGAGACCAGGCCATCTTGAGTGGCTGATATCAGAAGCGTATACATCCAGAGACCCTGCAACCACGGCACCCAGGGACCAGCTATGAACCCAGGAACACCGGATCTCAAGCAGCACGAACACATGAACTCAGACGAGCCCTGCTCCTCCTCACGGAAAGGTCAGATTTCGCCTAGATAAAGGTGTGGTTTGTAATTCAGGTTGGAGAGAGGAACTGCGCGGGGGAAGTCTGCACCCCACAAAGTCTGCGGCCATTGGGGCCAGCGTGATCGGCTAGTGTGAAGGGGTCCCGCAGGGCTGCTGGCAGAAGGGAACTCTAAAAATCAGCCCATAGCTGGACTGGGTGCAAGAAGGCAGCCTCAGATTTTGCCAGTGTGCTGGCTGCTTAGTGCCAGGGGAGAAAGGAGGTGCAGAAGAGACTTTGGAAGAATTGCGCACAGAACTGGACGGTAGAGGGTTTAGAGCTTGCGCACCTACTCTGGCTCTTTTTTTTTTCTCCTTAAATCTTTGCTTTTTATTATTAAACCCAATACATAGGCTCTCCCAATTGGGGTCACTCACAGAGACTGCAGGGGAAAGTTGTTTTTGTGGAACCTGGGAATCAGAGTGGGGAGTAACGATCAAGGAACCAGCTCTGGGGCAGTTGACTCTCACCAACCAGTATTAAGTGCGACAGGGAAAACAAAATCTAAATACTGGCTAGAGAGGACTTATAGCCTCGAAGGTCAATCCAGAAACACTGCCACCCAGGGGCTGAACCAAAAAATGACTCTTCTGTAAACACAAATAAAGGCAGTCTGGGAAACAAAGAAATACTGCCTGCTTTAAAATCAGGACTGTGGTTTACAACACGGAGGAGCAGTGTATCACAGGGAACTTCAACACTCTCCTGAATACCTGACAGGACTAAGGCGTGCCAAACAGAAGAGTAGAGGAAGTGAAGGACCTTCACTACTACACATTTTTATTTTTTTCACCTTTTACTTAAGAAACTAAATCGTTTTTTTTTCTTTTTTCATCACCTGATTTTACCTTTTTAATTACTACATTTTTATTTTTAACCAGTATTATTACTACTACCATTTTACCTTTTTTTAAAAGTGTCATTTTATTTTCTCTTTATTTTATTTTGGGATTAGTGTTCTACATGCTATTTTCATCTTTCCTTTAGCATCATTTTACTCTATCTCAACTTTACCTTTATGCCAAAACTTTCTTCCTCACTTTTCCCCTTTTGTTGTCCTGTTTCTCTTACCCTATGTCTGCTTTAGATTTTCCCGATTCCTTCCTTTTACCCCCTGTTAAAATTTCACCCTACTTATATATCTAATTTCCAATCCCCTGCTCTAAGTCCATATACACCTCTCTCTTCTCTTTCTTCACTATCCAATTTTTTTTTCTCTCTATCGTTTTGTTGTTGTTTGCTTGATTGTTGATTATATTGGGGTTTTTTATGCTTGTTTGTGAGATTGTTTCGCTTTTTCTTTTTATTTTTTTTTGTTGTTTTTTTTTCCAGTTATTTTTTGCTTGTTTTCCTTCGCCTCGCTTGATATTAGTTGTTGTTTGTAGTTTGCATTCATCTCTAGGTATCTGTTGCTGGCATTTGTTTCTTTTTCTCTTCTTCTTTCTTCCTTATCCCCTAATTCTCTTTTCTCCAGTGGTCACCTTTATTTGGGGTTATTAGTACCATGAATACATTTGTGTTCAGTGCCTTATGCATTGTGCTTTGTTGTGTTGTATTTTGTGCCTTTAAATCAACGCAGCAGAGAGAGAACTACATAACCAAACACCTGGAGAAGAGAGATCATAGGGAGACAAAGAATCAGCCTGCATATGAAAGAAAAACAGGCATCACCAGAAAAGGAAAGGAAGTAAACAAAATGGAAGCAATGGAGGCAAGCAACTTGTCAAAGAAAGAATTCAGAGAAATGGTCATAAGGTGGATGAAAAGAATGGAAGACAAATTCAACAATATGTGTAAGAACCAAGAGGAAATGAAGAAGAACCAAGAAGAAATGAAAAATGACATCACTGCTATAAAGAACTCAATAGAAAGCATCAACAGTAGACTAGAAGAAGCAGAGGACTGCATCAGTGAGCGAGAAGACAAGGTAGGAAAAAATACCCAAGCAGAGCAGCTTCTAGAAAAAAAATTAAAAAGCAGGAGGAGAGCCTAAGAGAACTTTGGGACAACACAAAACGAAACAACATCCACATAATAGGAGTGCCAGAAGGAGAGGAAACTGAGCAAGGAATAGAAAACCTGTTTGAAGAAATAATCACAGAAAACTTCCATGATATAGGGAAGAAAAAACTCACACAAATCCAAGAAGCTCACAGAGTCCCAAACAAAATGAACCCCAAAAGACCGACGCCAAGGCACATTATAATTAAATTGGCAAACACCAACGACAAAGCAAGAACCTTAAAAGCGGCCAGAGAGAGACAGAAAGTTACCTACAAAGGATCCCCCATCAGACTAGCGACTGATTTCTCAACAGAAACACATCAGGCTAGAGGGAATGGAATGAAATATACAAAGCCATGCAAAGGAATGGTCTGAATCCAAGAATACTGTACCCAGCAAGGCTATCAATCAAAATTGAGGGTCAAATCAGGAGCTTCACAGACAAATAAGGACTATGGGAGTTTATTACCACCAAACCAACAATGCAAGAAATGCTAAAGGGTCTGCTGTAAAAATAAAAAAAAGGAAATGAGGAAGGAACACAGGGGTAAAGAATAAAAATGGTGACAAACAAGTATTTATCAATAATAACTTTAAATGTAAAGGATTAAATGCCCCCAATGAAAAGACATAGGGTAACTGAGTGGATAAGAAAACATGACCCATATATCTGCTGTCTACAGGAAACCAACCTCAGAAAAAAAGACGCGCACAGACTGGTGGTGAAGGGATGGAAAAAGGTTTTTCAAGTGAATGGAAATGAAAAAAAAGCTGGGGTAGCAATACTTATATCTGACAAATTAGATATCAAAGTGAAGGACATAAAAAGAGATAAGGAAGGCCACTTCATAATACTAAAGGGAGCAATCCAACAAGAAGAAATAACTCTGATAAACATATACGCACCCAATATAGGAGCACCCACATACATTTAAAAAAACTTCTGGAGGAGATCAAGGGAAAGATTGACAGCAATACAATCATAGTAGGGGACTTTAATACCCCACTATCACCATTGGACAAATCCTCTAAACAAAAAATCAGCAAAGAAACATCAATCCTAAATGACTCACTAGATCAGATGGAATTAATTTACATCTTCAGAACATTTCACGCCAAAGCCACAGAATATACATTCTTCTCAAGTGCACATGGGTCATTTTCAAAGATAGACCATCTATTGGGTCACAGGAAAAGTCTCTTCAAATTCAAGAAGATTGAAATCATATCAAGCATCTTCTCAGATCACAATGGCATAAAACTGGAAATCAACTACAATAAAAGCAATCCCAAAAAATCAAACACATGGAGACTTAATAGCATGCTATAAAACAATGACTGGGTTACCAGAGAGATCAAAGAAGAAACAAAAAACATCATGGCAACAAACGACAATGAAAACACAACAATCCAAAACCTATGGGACACAGCGAAAGCAGTCTTGAGAGGAAAGTTCATAGCTCTACAAGCCTACTGCAAAAAAACAAGAAACAATGGTAATAAATTACCTAAACCTACAACACAAAGAGTTAGAAAGAGAGCAACAAGAAAAGCCCAGTGTAAGCAGAAGGAAGAAAATAATAAAGATCAGAGCAGAGATAAACAACATAGAGACCAAAAAAAAACAATACAAAAGATCAACAAAACCAAGAGCTGGTTCTTTGAAAGGATAAACAAGATTGATGAACCTCTAGCCAGGCTCACCAAGAAGCGAAGAGAGAGAGGACCCAAATAAACAAACTCAGAAATGAAAGAGGAGAAATAACAACAGGCCCCACAGAAATACAAAGGGTTGTTAAAAAATACTATGAACAACTCTATTCCAACAATCTGGACAACCTGGAGGAAATGGACATATTCCTAGAAAGATACAACCTTCCAAATCTCAATCAGGAAGAATCTAAAAATCTCAATAGGCCAATAACTATGGAAGAAATTGAAGCAGTCATCAAAAAGCTTCCAGCAAACAAAAGCCCGGGGCCAGATGGCTTCACAGGGGAGTTTTACCAAACATTCAAGGAGAACTAAAACCTATCCTCCTCAGACTATTCCAAAAAATTCAACAGGAAGGAACACTTCCAAGCTCATTCTATGAAGCCAGCATCACCCTAATACCAAAACCAGGTAAAGACAACACAATGAAAGACAATTACAGGCCAATATTTCTCATGAACATAGATGCCAAAATCCTCAACAAAATCCTAGCAAATTGGATCCAGCAGTACATCAGAAGGATCATACAACATGACCAAGTAGGATTTATCCCAGGGATGCAAGGATGGTACAATATCCACAAATCAATAAACATAATACATCACATAAACAAATTGAGAGATAAAAACCACATAGTCATATCAATTGATGCTGAAAAAGCATTTGACAAAATCCAACACCCATTTTTGATAAAAACTCTCAGCAAAGTGAGAATAGAAGGATCATACCACAACATAATAAAAGCCATATATGACAAACCCACAGCCAACATCATACTCAATGGGCAAAAACTAAAACCATTTCCCCTAAGAACAGGAATAAGACAGGGATGCCCACTCTCACCACTCCTGTTTGACATAGTGCTGGAAGTATTAGCCATTGCAATTAGACAAGAAGAAGAAATAAAAGGCATCCAAATTGGAAAAGAAGAAGTAAAACTGTCCTTATTCGCAGATGCCATGATATTGTACATAAAAAACCCTAAAGACTCCATCAAAAAACTATTAGACTTAATAAATGAATTCAGCAATGTAGCAGGGTACAAAATTAATGCCAAGAAATCTATGGCATTTCTATACACCAATAATGAACTTACAGAAAGAGAGACTAAAAAAGCAATCCCATTTACCATCGCACCAAAAATATTAAGCTACCTAGGAATAAACTTAACTAAAGAGGTAAAAGACCTCTACTCAGAAAACTACAGGACGTTGAAAAAAGAGATAGAGGAAGACATAAACAGATGGAAGACCATACCATGTTCATTGATTGGTAGAATCAACATCATTAAAATGTCCATACTACCCAAAGCAATCTATAAATTCAACGCACTTCCCATTAAAATACCAACGGCATATTTCACAGACCTAGAATGAACTCTCCAAAAATTCACCTGGAATTTAAAAAAAGACCCCGAATAGCTGCAGCGATCCTGAGAAAGAAAAACAAAGTAGGTGTGATCTCAATTCCAGATATCAAGCTGTATTACAAAGCCACTGTTCTCAAAACTGCCTGGTACTGGCACAAGAACAGACATATAGATCAATTGAATAGAATAGAGAACCCAGAAATTGACCCAAACCAATATGCTCAATTAATATTTGACAAAGGAGGCAAGAACATACAATGGAGTCAAAACAGTCTCTTCAATAAATGGTGTTGGGAAAATTGGACAGATACATGCAAAAAATTGAAACTAGACCACCAACTTACACCATACACAAAAATAAACTCAAAATGGATAAAGGACTTAAATGTAAGACGAGAAACCATAAAAATACTAGAGAAATCCAAAGGCAACAAAATCTCAGACATATGCTGAAGCAATTTCTTCACTGATACAGCTCCTAGACATTGGAACTAAAGAGAAAATAAACAAATGGGACTACATCAAAATAAAAAGCTTCTGCACAGCAAAAGAAACCATCAACAAAACAACAAGAAAGCCCACTGCATGGGAGAACATATTTGCCAATGTTATCACCGATAAGGGTTTAATCTCCAACATTTATAGGGCACTGATACCACTTAACAAAAGGAAGATAAACAATCCAATCAAAAAATGGACAAAGGACCTAAATAGACACTTTTCAAAAGAGGACATTCAGAAAGCCAAGGGACATATGAAAACATGCTCCAAGTCACTAATCATCCTAGAGATGCAAATCAAAACAACAATGAGGTACCATCTCACACCTGTCAGAATGGCTATCATCAACAAATCAACACACGACAAGTGCTGGAGAGGATGTGGAGAAAAAGGAACACTTGTGCACTGCTGGTGGGAATGCAGACTGGTGCAGCCACTATGGAAGACAGGATGGAGTTTCCTCAAAAAGTTCAAAATGGAACTCCCATTTGACCCATTGATCCCACTGCTAGGAATATATCCCAAGAAACCAGAAACACCAATCAGAAAGGGTATATGCATCCCTATGCTCATACCAGCACAATTTACCATAGCTAAGATTTGGAAACAACCTAAGTGCCCATCAACGGATGAATGGATTAGAAAACTGTGGTACATATACACAATGGAATACTATGCTGCTGTAAAAAAGAGGGAATTCTTACCATTTGCAACAGCATGGATGGAACTGGAAATCATTATGCTAAGTGAAATAAGCCAGTCAGTGAAAGAAAAATACCACATGATCTCACTCATTTATGGACAATAAAGACCATTATAAACTGATGAACAAAAATAGATACAGAGGCAGAGCAGCATTAAACAGACTATCAAACTACAGCAGGAAGGCTGGGGAGGGTGGGGGGCGGTAAGAGATCAACCAAAGGACTTGTATGCATACATATAAGCATAACCAATGGACACAAGACACTGGGGAGTAGGGGAGGGGGGGGAAGGAGACAAATGTACTACTCTTTGTAATATTTTAAGCAATAAAAAGAAATGAAATGCAAGTTAAGTTTTAATAGAAGACTATTTTAATTCATCAGCTTTTCCAAAATCAAAAAAGTGCGATGGCAAAGGTTAGAGAAACAGGAACTCTCTTATATTTTAGGTGGGAGAGTAACTGGTTCAACTTCTTTGAAAAGTTATTTATTGATAATCTATCACAATTAAAAATGCATGCACTCCTTAGCCCAGAAATTCTACTTCTAAAAATTTATGCTATAGATATATTTGTGTATGTGTACAATGACATGTATGTTCACTGTAGCATTGCTTCTAATAGTAAAAAGACTTATAACTTGCATACCCATCATTAGGAGAGTGGTCAAGCAAATATGGATCACATCTAAAATGGTACAAGTTGTTAAAAAAGATGAAGTTGCTGAAAAGAATGAGGCATACCTATATGTATGAAAAATTCTTCAAACTATATTGTTAATAAAAGTAAGGTTCTGAACAATTACATGCAATGCTAAGCTAGTAAATATTTAATACAAAAAATTAAGTATGTGTATATTACATAAAATAATTATGTTTTACTAATAAATATAAAGGATTTTAGTGCACAATTTACAAATAATAAAATATTGTATACTCTTCCTTGTAAATTTCAAGCTATAACATCAACAGGAGTTGCTATTTCTTACAAAATCCATTGTTAATTTTTTAATTCTATCACTAACAATTGTGTCACTAAATCAGACCACAAATGAAGCTTAAGTAAATCAACAAAGCATTCATATCACTGACAAATGAGTATTATTCAAACATGACGATTGGTTGATGTTTCATTTTTATTCACGAGTAAAATGAAACAACAAATAGGCATGTTGCAACCTCACTTGTTTATCAATAACATGAGCAACTTTGCTGAATCAGAAAATAGTTTTTGAACCCTGGAAGAGAATTTCCTCAACTCACAACATAATAAAGTTAGAGACAACAGATTTATGTTTAATCTGCATGACGATCATTTCCGCATTACTTTTCTAAGTCTAGGACAGGAGTCAGCAAACAACAGCCCTTGGCTCCATCAACACAGTTTGGAACACAGCCGTGTTCATTCATTTCCATGTCGTCTATGGCTGCTTTTGTGCTGCAACAGTTCAGGAGCTCAACAGAGACCAGGTGCCCACAAAGCCTCAGATATTGACTATCTGCACCTTTACAAAGACGTTTACAGACCCCTGGTCTAGACACGTAGCAAAACAATAAATCAAGCTCTGATTTGTACTGTTTGCTTATTTCCAAGCTGTAAATATTCCCACCATGGGCAATGCCAAGCCACCACCATATCCTCACTGACTGCAGAATTGCGAAGATGCAAATAGCACACCATTATATCATGCGTAGTGTTTCCACACTAAAGATACAATATACATAAATAACCTCAAGAACATAGATAAGAATAAAATGTATAAAATAACTAGGAAGCCATGAGTTTTGCATATTCTTAATATAATTTATTTAATTATAAGGTCATAGAATTTAATTTTTAATAATGGTCTTTAACAACCAGCTCATGAAATTACTGAAAATTTAACAATTGGCTCTTATGAGCCACTAGGGTTGGCTTCAGCCCACCACTGAAAATGGTATGCTGTCAAATGTGTGATAAACGTGCAATGGAGAGCATGGCTGCATATCCCTATATGATTCTATAGGCACAAAGTTTCTCTGGAAGATGCAGCCCGGCCATGTGGCTAAGTGGACATGCATCGACCTATAAACCAGGGGGTCACAGTTCAATTCCCTGTCAGGGTTATGGACTCGATCTCTAGTGTGAGGCGTGCAGGAGGCAGCCGATTCTCATCATTTATGCTTCTATCTCTCTCTCTCCCTTCCTCTCTGAAATCAATAAAAATATATTTTAAAAGAATAATCTGAGAACAGTCATTGCTTCTAGGATGGGCAACTGAGGGTCTAGGAGTTAGAGTGGAATGTAGATTTATTATTTTTACTGTATATTCTTTTATATAGAGTTTTAAGTTTTTTATCATATACCTTTGTTACCCTTAAAACCCCAATTTGTTGTTTGTTTTTAAGTAGGCAATTAAATCATTTTTCCCTGAGTTTCCCTTTTACCCTGGAGAGTCTGGCAGTGCTCTGGCACAGCCCCACCTGTGGCTTGGGCGTTGGAGGAATGCCTCCTGAGATAAAAGTTCATCAGGGAGAGGAGCCCTGGAGGCTGAGTGACAGCCCTTATGAATCAGCACTCTTCCCAAATGAAAACAATGGCCTGAATGCAACCTCGAGAACGTTGGGCCCATTGCATTGCTTTGACTTATCTTTCTTCCTTCATATCTGTTTGTTAATCTTTCCTGGAAAAATTAAGTAAGCTTTTCTCCTTAACCAATTTTTCTGGCATTTTGAGTAGCAGGCCCAGGCTGCCAACTGCTTCCCACATGCCAAGACTTCCTGACTATATTTACCTCAGTGCTCCAGTGCCCTGGGCTGATTCTGTCCAGGATCAGTGAAGCAGCTGCCAGCTGAGATTCACACCTTCCAGATCCCCAAGCATCTACTCCGTGGTTCACAGATTTTGAACCTCTTTCTGACCCTCTTAGTCCTGATCTAGGACCTGCCCATGTTTCCCACTGTGGTCCTGACCTGGACATCAGCCTCATGGCAGCACCTTTCCCACATGTCCAGGCTGGACTGACCATTACTGCCCGGATGCCCAGTTCAGCTTTTGCCAGTCTCCTGCCCTGTTCTCCAACTTTCTCCATCCTATCTCCTTTCTTCCTTTTGAATGTATAACCAGGTATGTTTACACCCTCACCACAGACTCCAAACTATGGAATCATGTACAGTTCCGCCAGTCAAGGACACATCCAAATGTTTGTTTTCTAGGTAAGATTTCCTGTGACAACAGGCAGCAACAGGTGTGTCTATGTCCTTCTTGCAAGTTCCTAAAGGCTCCTTTTCCCAGCCCCAGCTTCCAGGCTAGATGAGGTTAGAGGATGTTTCAGGTAAGGTTCCCCTGAAGCTGACCCTGTGACACAAATTAGTATAAAAGTGATTATTGGTGTGTGTTCACAAGAGATATTGGTGGGATAATGGGAAAGAGGTGCAGGGAGTGGAAGGAAGGTAAGCAAGAATGCAATATTTTTGTTTGTTTTTATTTATCTTAAATTTTTATTTCAATTATAGTTGACATACAATATTATATTAGTTTTAGGTCTAGACCCAGTGATTTGACATTATATAATTTACTAAGTGATCATCCCAATAAATCTAGCACCCACCTGACCCAATACGTATTTGTTACAATATTATCAACTATGCTTTATTTTACATCCCAGTGACTATTCTGTAACTACTGATTTGTACTTCTTAATCCCTTCATCTTTTTCACCCAGCTCCCCCAACCATCCACCCGTCTGGCAACCATCAAAATGTTCTCTGTATCTATTAGTCTGTTTCTGTTCTGCTTGTTTGTTTATTTTGTTTTTTAAATTCAAATGTTGATAGATATGTATTTATTGCCATTTTATTGTTCATACATTTTATCTTTTTTTTCTTCTTCTTAAAGAAGACCCTTTATCATTTCATGTAGTACTGGTTTGGTGGTGATGAATCCTTTAGTTTTTTCTTGTCTATGAAGCTCTTTATATATATATATCTTCTATTCTAAATGATAGCTTTGCTGAGTATAGTAATCTTGGTTGTAGGTCCTTGGCTGTCATCAGTTTGAATATTACATGCCAATCCCTTTTATCTGCAAAGTTTCCATTGAGAAATCAGCTGACAGTCTTAAAGGAATTCCCTTATAGGTAACTAACTTTTTTTCTTTCTGCTTTTAAGATTCTCTCTTTGTCTTTAACCTTTGGTATTTTAATTATGATGTGTCTTGGTGTGGGACTCTCTGAGTTCATCATGTTAGGGACTCTCTGTGCTTCCTGGACTTGTATGTCTATTTCCTTCCCAGGTTAGTGAAGTTTTCTATCATTATTTTTTTACATAGGTTTTCAATTTTTTGCTTTCTCTTTTCTCCTTCTGGCACCCCCATGATGACAATGTTGGTGTGCTTGAAGTTGTCCTGAAGGCTCCTTATACTATACTCATTTTTTAAAATTCTTTTTTCTTTTTGCTGTTCTGATTGGGTGTTTTCTGCTTCTTTATCTTCCAAATCTCTGCTGTGATTCTCTGTTTCTACTCCACTGCTGATTCCCTGTAATCTATTCTCCATATCAGTTCTTGTAGTCTTCTTTTCTGACTGCTTCTTTTTTGTGTTCTACTTCCTTTTTTTTATGTTTCCTATCTCTTTGTTGAAGTTCCCACTAAGTTTATCTATTCTTCCTCTAAGTTCATTGAACATATAACCAGTGTTTTGAACTCTGCATCTAGTAGATTGGTTTTCTCCATTTTGTTTAGTGTTTTTTTCTGGAGTTTAGTTCTGTTTTTTTCATTTGGGACATGTTTCATTGTCTCCTCATTTTGGCAATCTCCCTGTGTTTGTTTCTACGTATAAGGTAGATCTGCTACGTCTCCTAGGCTTGGTAGAGTGGTCTTTAGTTGTAGGTGTCCTATAGGGTACACTGGTTGAGCCTCCTCATTCATCCTAATTGGGCACTCCAGATGCACCCTACCAATGTGGGCTGTGTACATCCTCTTGCTGTAATTGAGCATTGATTGCTGTTGGCATATCAATGGGAGGGATTTACCACCAGACTGATTGGCTGCAAGGACCGGCTATGACCACTATGGAGGATCAACTGTGCAGGGGCCCACCCCATGGAGCAGGACTTACTTCAGCAGGGCTCTGGTGTTTGCTGAGTTCACCCCTTGAGTGTGTTACCTATGGAGGTAGTTGGGTGGTGTTTTGATGTGGTCTGAAGATGTCCACCAGGTGCAATGGCTCTGGGGCCTCCCAGGAGGTGTAGGCCAAGGTCAGCCACCACCTGTTTTCTGCCCAGGGCTACAAAGAGGTCTGCACATGGCTTTTATTTGTGTTGGGCTTAAAGGTGCCCAGAAGAGGCCAGGCTATTAACCAAGGCTGGCTGATGCTAGTGCCAGGCCTGGGGCCACTTAGTGAGGTATAGGGGAGGCCAAGGCCAGATGCTGCTTGTTTGAGAGATTTTAGAAAAGCTTGAAGTATGAGCCAAGATAAACCATTCATATGGAAAAGCCACTGGAAACAGCTTGGGTGGGCCTACAAGGTGGGAGGGGCTGGATCTCAGGGAATCACCAAGGCTGGGAAAACAGTGTTAGCCCGGTTGATGGAGTCTCAGATATAGCACCTGCCTGCTGGGTCTGTAGTGGGTGGGGAGGTCAGAAAAGTAACAGTGGCCTTTTCCAGCACTTCTGTCTGGGAGAAAGCTGTCCCTCAGCTCTTCCCCTAATGCCAGAAAATTCAGTTCCTCCTTGTATATCCCTGGTGCCTTTTGACTTGCTGCCACTTGCTGAAGCTCAGAGCTAGTGAGTCTAAGTAAGTCCATTGTGGGCCTTTAAGCAGAATGCCTGGGACTCCAGCAGCCTTTCTTCTGACTCAGCTACAATTCCCACTGAAGTTATGGGGACTTCTCTTTCCAGCACTGATAGCTCACAGTCTGGCAGGGCCATAAAAATGTAAATTTATCATTGCCATCAACTGCACATGGATCTGGGATCTCTGTATGTACCCACCATTTAGGAAACTGTATGAAGTGATGGTTGTGCCCTGGTGCTTTAGAGTTGAACAGCTCCTGGCCTCCCCATGACTACTGTGTAACATCTTTTGTAAAACAGGGATAATAAGAGTACTAACTCCACAGAGTGGTGTAAAGATAAAAAAATAATTAGAGCCCTGACTGGTTTGGCTCAGTGGACAGAGCGTCGGCCTGCGGACTGAAGGGTCCCAGGTTCGATTCCGGTCAAGGGCATGTACCTTGGTTGTGGGCACATCCCCAGTAGCGGGTGTGCAGGAGGCAGCTGATTGATGTTTCTCTCTCATCGATGTTTCTGGCTCTCTATCCCTCTCCCTTCCTCTCTGTGAAAAACCAATAAAACATATTTTTAAAAAAATAATAATTAGACATGAGAAGCATTATCATAGTGCTTCTGGTACATGATGAGTGTTATAAGTGTTAACCATTGTTGTTTTTATTTATTTATTTATTTGTTTATAATCCTCACCCAAGGACATGCTTTTTCATTGATTATAAAGAGGAAGGGGAAGAGAGAGAGAGAGAGAGAGAGAGAGAGAGAGAGAGAGAGAGAGAAACATCACAGTGAGAGAAGGACATTGATCTATTGCCCCCATACATGCCCCAACTGGTGATTGAATCTGAAACCTGGGTGTGTGCCCTGACCAGGAATCAAACCCGTAATCCTTCGGTGTATGGTTGATGCTCTAACCAACTGAGCCAAGCTGGCCAGGGCTGTTGTTATTTTGGTAAAGGCACAAGAAAATAAATTATCCACTTAGCTGGAGTGAAGGAAGGGACAGACAATGGGAACTTCATGGAAGATCTGACACTTGAGCTGGGGTGTGATGGCCAAGACAAGACTTTGCTCCTCAAGGCTATTTATGATGTGCATTCTTCAGACTTAATCTGCACCACTGGGCATAGCTGGAGGGAAGCCATTCATCCTGATACAGGTGGCTTCTACTCCACCTCCACTGTCTGTAAACTCAGCTGGATGTTCAGTGCAGTCTGACAATCCTTCTAGTTCACTAGTCAGCCCTACTTCACAGGCACCATAACCTGTTCTCGATGTCCATATTCATTCATTTCTTAGCTGTCATGAAACTTAATTCTTGAATTTCTTTCTGTTTCTCTGTTCACAGTTATTTTAATATAATATCTCTCATATACAAAACTCATATAATGTATATGTGTATATAAACAGATAATACAGTTTTTTTTAATAATAAAGTGAATACAGATATGCTTGCTACCCAAATAAAAATAAATAAAACATTATCAGCATCTTTATTTTTTAATTTAACTTTTAAAAATTTATATTGTTGACAGTATTACAGATGTCCTCTTTTCCCCCCAGATTCCACCCTGCCCCAGGCCTTCACCACCCTATTGTCTGTGTCTATAGGTAATGCATATATGCATTTAAGACCTTTGGTTAATCTCTTCTCACCCCATCCCTCTTCCCGCTGAAAATCATCAATCTGTTCCATGTTTCCATGCCTCTGATTTGATTTTATTCATCAGTTTATTTTGTTCATTAGATTTCTTGTCCATTTATTTTGATTTTTAGATTCAATTGTTGATAGATATGTATATATTGCCATTTTATTGTTCATATTTTTATCTTTAATTTTTTCCTCTTCTTTTTAAAGAAGACCCTTCAATATTTTGTATAATACTGGTTTGGTGGTGATGAACTCCTTTAGCTTTTTCTTGTCTGTGATGCTTCTTATCAGACCTTCAATTCTAAATGATAGCTTTGCTGGATAGAGTAATCTTTATTGTAGGTCATTGCTATTCATCACTTTGAATATTTCTTGCCACTCCCTTCTGGCCTGCAAAGTTTCTGTTAAAAAATCAGCTGACAGTCATATGGGTGTTCCCTTGTAGGTAACTAACTCCTTTTTTCTTGTTGCTTTTAAGACTCTGTCTTTAACCTTGGCATTTTAATTATGATGTGTCTTGGTATGGGCCTCTTTGGGTTCCTCTTGTTTGGGACTCTGCATTTCCTGGACTTGTAAGAATAGTTCTTTCATTAGGTAGGGGAAGTTTTCTATCATTATTTCTTCAAATGGGTTTTCATATCTTGCATGCTCTCTTCTCCTTCTGGCACCCCCATAACGCAAATGTTGATATGCTTGAAGCTGTTCCAGAGGTTCCTTACACTATCTTCAAATTTTTGGATTTTTTTCCTCTTCTAATTAGGTGTTTTTTGCCTCCTCATATTCCAAATCATTGATTTGATTATTGGAATCCTCTACTCTTGAATCCCTGTAAATTATTCTTTATTTCAGTTAGTGTATGCTTAACTTCTGACTGGTTCTTTTTCATGTCTTTGACATTCTAACTAAGATCCTTGAAAGTCTCACTAAGTCCCTTGAAGCTCTCATTAAGATCCTTGAGCAACATTATAACCATGGTTTTGAACTCTGTGTCCAGTGGTTTGCTTGCTTCCATTTCTTTCATTTGTGACATGTTTCTTTGTCTCTGCATGTTGGCTGCTTCCCTGTGCTTGTTTCTGTGAATTAGGCAGAACTGCTGTCTCCCGGAATTGGTAGAGTGACCTTGTGAAGTAGGTATCCTATAGGGCCCCAGTGGCTCAGCCTCTCCAGTCACCTGAGCCAGGCACTCTAGGTGCGTCCTGAATGGGCTGTGTGCACAGTCTTGTTGTAGTTGACCATTGATTGCTGTTGGTGTCACCAGGAGGAATCCCCATGGAGCAAGGCTTTCTTCAGTGGGGCTTTGGTGCTCACTGAGTCTGCCCCTTAAGTGTGTCACTTGTGGATGTGTAGAGTTGTAGTCCTGTATGGTCTGAAGCTGTCCACTGGGTGCACTGGCTCTGGGGCTTCCTGGGAGGTGCAAAGTCAGCCACTACCTGGGACTACCTGGCAGGAGCTACAAATAGATCTGCAAATGGCTGCTACTTGTATTGGGCTTGGAAGTGCCCAGGCAAGGCCCAGCTGTGAAGCAAGGCAGCCTGGTGCTAGTGCCAGGCCTGGTGCCTCTTAGCGATAGGTATGGGGCTTGCTGATGCCAACTGCTGCTTGCTTGCTTGAGAGCTTTTAGGAAAGTCTGAAGCCTGAGCCAAGACAGGTCATTCATATAGGAAAGCTTTTGCAAACAGCTTGGATGGGGCTTCAAATTGGGTGGGGTGGGGTTGGGTCTCAGGGAATCACCAGGGCAGTGTGAACAGTGTGGGCCATGCTGATGGAAACTCAGAGACACCTGCCAGTCAGCTCCGGAATGGGGAAGGTCCCAAAAAGAGTGACCCCTTTAAGCACTCCTGTACCAGCATCTTTATAATCTCTATGCTCCCCTCTCTAATTGTGTCCACTGCCTTCCACCAAAGAGGTCATCATTACACTGAAATTTATGTTTATCATTCCCTTGCTTTTTCTCTATAATATATTGTATTAGTTATCTATTGCTTGTAACAAATTATTCCAAAACTTAACAACTTAAAATGATAAACTTTTGTCATTTCCCATGTTTTGGGATTAGAAATTTGAGAGCAGCTTCATTGAATGGTCCTGTATCCAGATCTCTTCTGAGGTTTCAGTAAAGACTTCAGCCAGGGCTTCAGTCTTCTGAAGACTGGACTGGGGATGGGGAGACATTTTCAAGATGACACATTCACATGACTTTTGGCAAGAGGCATCAAGTCCTTGCCACATGGACCTCTTCATTGAACTACTTGAATGTCCTTAGAACATGGCACTTGGCTTCCTTCAGAGCAAGGGATCCAAGAGGAGGCAAGGAAAAAGTCACATTGTCTTTTATGATCTAGTACCCAAAGTCACACACTAGCCCTGGCTGGTATGGCTCAGTTGGTTGAGGTGTTATACTGTAAATCAAAAGGCTATGGGCTTGATTTCTGGTCAGGTCACATACCTAGGTTGCAGGTTAGATACCCAGTCTTTGGGGCACATTTGGGAGGCAACTGATTGATGTTCCTCTCTCCTCATCTCTCTCTCTCTCTCTCTCTCTCTCTCTCTCTCTCTTTCTCTCTCTCTCTCTCTCTCCCCCTTTTCCCCTCTCTCAAAAAATCAATGAGCATGTCCTTGGGTGAGCATTTTTTTTAAAAGTCACTCTATCACATAATTATTCTTTATTCTATTCATTACAAGTGAGTCATTAAGTCCAACCCCCATTCAAGAGAACAGGAATTAAAATCCATCTTTTAAAGGGAGTGTCAGAATATAAGAATTTGGTGTGTGTGTGTGTGTGTGTGTGTGTGTGTGTGTGTGTGTTTATGTTTATCTCTACCTAAGTGGAATAACACTGTATATGTTCTGTGGCTTGCAATTTCATCCAACCTTATATTTTTTAAGATCCATTCATATTGATACACTGTATTAGTCTGCTAGGGCTGCCATAATAAAATATCACGGATGGCAGCTTAAACAATAGAAGTTTATTTTTTCATGATTCTGGAGACTATAAGTCCAAGATCAAGGTGTCAACAGGGTTGGTTTCTTCTAAGGCCTCTCTCCTTAGCTTATAGATGGTCATTGTCTTCCTATGTCTTCACATAGTCTTCCTTCTTTGTGTGTCTGTATCCTAATTTCCTCTTTTTATAAGGACACGGATCATTGGATTAGGACCCACCCTAATGACCTCATTTTAACTTAATTACCTCTTTAAATATATTATATCCAAATATAGTCACATTCTGAGATACTGAAGGTTAGGACTTCAACACAAATTTTACAGAAACAAATTCCATTCATAACACACATAGAGTAGTGGTTTGTAATTTTCACTGTTTTATGGTATCTCATTGTCCAAATAAACAAAAGTATATTTTTCTATTCTACTATTAACAGATATTTTGGTTATTTGCAGTATTTTGTTACTATAAATGATACTGCCACAAGCCTCCTGGCACCCTGGAACATGTAAGATATATGCATCTTCATATTTACTAAGTTAATGCCAACTTTTTCTAAAGTGGTTGCACTAATTTACAACCCCACCAGCAGCACATCAGAGTTCTCGCTGGTCCACATTCTGGCCAGTATTTGGCATTGTCAGACTTTCTAAATTTTATCATCTGAGGGGTGAGAAATAATATCTTTTGTAGTTCTGACTAGCATTTCACAGATTACCAACAAAGTTGAGGATCTTGTCATTTGTTTATGAAATTTTTTTATTCATTTGTCCCTTTATTTATTGGGTTGCTCTTTTTTTCCTTATTGATTTGTCAGAGTTCTTTATATATTAGTATTGCAAATACTTTCTAGCCCCTGTGGCTTGTCTCTTTACTTTCTCTTGCCAAGTTGTACAAGTCTTGGCTCCTATTCTTTTGCCCATCTCCTTTTTGTGTTTCCCTCAAGCCCTGTTCTCTCCATGTTTTCCATACTGTCTTTAGTTAATCAGTCCAATGAATAAACTTTTTACTTACATATGCTCCAGAATACTAAATCTATATCCTCAAAATGACTCTGCTGAACATCTTAAAATTCACTAAACTCTCCATACTCTCTTTTTTTTAATTTGTGAACTTTTGCACATGCTTGTCACACTTAATGAAATATCATCTCCCACTCCCCACCTATGTTTCCCCATACACTTTTTATCACTAACTCCTACTAACCTTTAAGTCTCAGCTTACAGGACCTCTCACCGTGCTCCCATATCATTGTATAATTGCCCTAACATTGCACTTAGCACATTTACTGCAGTTAGCTTTTTACTTGGCTGTTTCCCAAATCAGACTATGAATTCCCATGACATTGTACCTAGTCTCATGTCTGTATATAGTTGACAGGCAATAAATACTGGCGGAATTAATTAATTTTCATGGATTAAAAATCGTGCTCACCAGTACAACTAACACATAAGTATACAAATCACTTGTATTATTATAACATGTACAAAAATTTTACACATTAATCATCAAAATAAAGTTAAAAAAAACTCTAACTCTGGTCCCCTAAAATAAATGTATTATAAACATGCAAAACCATAGTTAAGGCTCATCAACAGCCTGTGTTCAGCCAAGACCACAACCCTATGAAAGGAAAATTTTGACAGAAGTTTACAGGATCCCCTCGAGGTTTCATTATGCACCTTTGTCCTGCCCCAACTTTGACCACGCACACTGCATTTCCTATAGAGAAAAACGGATACTAGGGAGAATTTTCTAACCTAGTCACACGTGGGAAGGTGGGAGCTCTTGCCGCACCCAAGGAAAAACTAAACAAATTAAAGGGATGACGATACTACTTGGCAATGATTCAGTGGTATGCTTTCCCTGAAGTCATTTGTTTGGCATTGCTATGTGCAGAGTCAAAGTTAAAAATGTCCACTTCGTACTGAATGAGCAGCTGTAGAGGCAGGAAAGGGTTGGCAAAGAATGAGCTGAATGCTTCCTTTGACTCATTTTCTGGTAAGAGGATCAGATTTACTACTTCATTTTCTTTTCCTCTGAGATAAATCTTTACTAGCAATCTTCTCTTAACTGGGTCTCAATCAGTAACTTCTAAGTTTATCTACTGCAAGGTTTCTCAACCCTGTCATTATTAACATTTCAGTCCAGACAGTTCTTTGTTGCGGGAGTCTATGCATTGTAGGATGTTAGACAGAGTCTATGGCCTCTACACCCTAGAAACCTAGATGCTAGTACCACCCCCCAAGCTGTGACATCCAAAAACATCTCCAAACATTGTCTCTGGGACCTAGTCTAGAGAGATCTCTTGATTTCCTCCCACTGGCTAAGGTTGCCTTGTCCTTTAGCCCCCTCCTCACATAGGGGCCTAATAAATGAATAAATTATTTATAACCCCTTCTCATATGTCCTAGAGAAAATAACAAATAGAAGGCACAAGTCTGTTAGGTTAAATATTTGGGAATGATTCTCTTCTCATAAATGATTCTCTTCTCAGCCTTGGTTCACACTTACCATTTTACAACTTTACTCAAAAGTAAGGAGTGACTACCAGCAACAAAGTTCCCATACCTAAGCCACATATTCAAGGATGTCCCACAATCTGGGTGTGAGACTTGGGAGAATTTTGGTAAGTGAAAAAAGAGGTTGGATATTCTAGGTGGGAGAAACGGCATTGGCAAAGATGTGGTCATGAAAAGAGGGAAGGAAGGTTTCATGGAGGCACAAACCATTGTGGCTGGAGAAGGAAGTTTCCCTACATGACTATGCAAAGATGCAGCTTTCCCACAGGTCAAACCACACTCTTTGGGGATGCCTTCTGGATTTCACCAAGCCATGTGATTATGCCTGCCTCTGAACAATAAATGATATGTGAACAATAAAAATATTAAAAGAAGGTAAATAAAAGAACAAGAAACAAGGCATAAAAAGGGAACAAAAATTTATCATAGAAACTAGGTAAAAGGAAGTGTTTTTGCCATTCAGGCTGCTATGACAGAATGCCATTGACTGGGTGGCTTATAAACAACAGAAATGTATTTCTTGCAGTTCTGGGAGTAATAAGTCCAAGATCAAGTCACTGGCAGATCCAGTGTCTGCTGAGAGCCTGCTTCCTGGCTCAGAGATGGCCATCTTCTCACCATGTCCTTACATGGTGGAAGGATCGAGAAACCTTTGGTCTCTTTTGGTAGGGCCCTAACATGACCTGATCACCTCCCAAAGGCCCCACCTCCTCACACCATCACATCGGCTTAGAATTCAACATATGAATTTTGGGAGGGCACAAACATTTCGTCTACAGCAGGAAGCTATAACTGAGCACAAATCCTAGCTCCACGATGTCAAACAACAGGACTCACAGAGAAAGTTCAGGACCCCCACTAAAGCTTCTAACCCTAGCTGTGCCTAAGGTTCACAGAAAGAGGGAGAACGCATTTTAAAAATACAGTTATCCCACCCTACCCAAACTTACTGAATCAGAATCTCTGGACATTAAGCCCAGATATCTGTCTGATAAACAGAAACATCAAGAGAGACAACCTTTTCCTTAGTCCTCAGAGGAATTCATAACATATCTTATATAATAAAAGCCTAATATGCTAAGTGTCCAGTCATCCAGTCGGTCATTCAACCAATCAAAGCATAATATGCTAATAATATGCTAAGGCTGCTCAACCGCTCGCTATGATGTGCACTGACCACCAGGGGACAAACGCTCCAACTGGTAGGTAAGCTTGCCGCTGGGGTCCAGCTGATCAGGACTATGCGAGATGGGCCAGACATGCCCTGGAGCCCTCCCACAGTCCCTCCCTGGCTGGCCAACCTCCCGCATCTCTCCCTGGCCCCAATCATGCACCAGTGGGGTCCCTCAGCCTGGCCTGTGCCCTCTCACAATCCAGGACGCTTTGGGGGATGTCAGAGAGCTGGTTTCGGCCCAATGGCAGAACAACCGGTCGCTATGATGCACACTGACCACCAGGGGGCAAACACTCAACACAGGAGTCAGTATCTTCCCACAGGGGGAGCGCTGCTCAGCCAGAAGCCAGGCTCACAGCTGATGAACACAGTGGCAGCGCTAAGGATGTCCGACTGCAGGCTTAGGCCTGCTCCCCGGGGGGAGAGGGCCTAAGCCTGCAGTTGGACATCTCCCGAGGCCTCCCAAACTGCAAGAGGGTGCAGGCTGGGCTGAGGGACCCCCCAAGTGCACGAATTTCGTGCACCAGGCCTCTAGTGGTTTCTATAAAGGCCACTGGACAATGAAATGTACCATATTCAATAGCAATGCTTATCTCATGGCTATTCTTCACATTGACCCTCAATAAGGTTGAAGACATAAGGCTATATCAAAGCCTGTGAAAAACTTCCTACTCTGGAAGGAGCCTTTTGCTCATCTCATGACCTGGCACAGGGACAACCATAGAGGAATGAGTGGATAGCATGTGCTTTGGGCTTTTCCTCCGATGCTTGTGGTGAGGAGTAAATAAGGAAGGCCTTGCACATAATAAGTGCCCAGTAAATGTTAGCAACTGTTATTATCATCATTCTCAAACATCAGTGTTCTTACTGGAATTTGGCAGGAGCTGAACACTTAAGAAAACTAAAAAGAAACAACAACCAAAACACCTGCTTCCTCTAAACCTTCCTTAGTCCCACTCATCTGCACAAAGCAAGCACTCCAGTGCTCAACATACCTTATTTCATTAATCCTCACAACCACCCTGTGGATAAATACTATTATACCCATTTTACAAATGGAAAGACAAAGAAACAGACATGTTAAACATTGTCAGTGGTATGTAGCAGAACTGAATTTCCAACTCCTGGCTGTCTGACTCCAAATTATATGCTCATAACCACCAGGTTTTATACCTCTGCCAGAGGGTGAGGATTCAGTTTGCTGGTTGAAAGAAGAACCATGTGCTCTAGGTATTCAGAAGGAAGTGACCAAGTTACAGTTTTCTTATAAAAATTAAAGCCTGAACTACATCCTATCTCATCACAGAGGCTTGCCAACAAGATTTCCTGTGTATAGGGTCAAACACTCTTCTCAAAAAGCAACTTTGAATAGGGTCAAAATGCCAAGCACACGTGAGTTTTACTCTGAACTTGGCCTAGAAGACTTTGAGGAACAGGATTTGTTGCCCATCCACATCTATGATGGGTAGATGACCCATCAAAAAAGCTCAGCTAGTTCCCAGAATCTGAGTCATCAGATAATCCATCAACCTTCCCCTGTGTTCAAAATATGACCTGTGACATCCTTTTTTGAACTTTCTTAACTCTTTCAAAAGGGGAGTCATCCCAGAAGTCATTTTTTTTTAAGTTTTATATTCCAGTGAGTGTAAAGGTTCAAAATGAAATACAATGTCAATGTGGTAAACTTGAGGCCAGACGATAAGTGCTCAAGTGCTTTACCTATTCAAAGCTCACCAAGGAAGTGACAAGGATCTCCTGTGTTGTTGCAAGCTGTGACAGACCAGCAGTCAGCTCCCGGTCATTCCTGAAATAAAAGCCAAGCAGCAGCCCGGGGGCAGGTTTTGTTTACATGAATGCACACTTCCTTGGGAGGAGTTGGTGCCTGGACTGCTTTATTTACACTCACAAGTAGCAGTCAGTAACAGAGGGAGCATCACTGGTAGGTGAACTAACATTCTCTAGACATCTTTCTTGGGAGACAGGTTGTCGTTTGGAAAATGATGACACTTTTAAGACCTTAATAAGGTGACATCTGAAAGCATTTGAAATTCTGGCAGCTGCTGGACACCAAACCCAGAGAACCTTGGAGAAAGGGAGGCTGCCTGAGGACACAGGAAGCCAAGTTGCTGGAGCAGCTGTTGAAGCCAAGCCAGCCTTCTCTCCACCCCCTGCCAGATCTTTGAAGAACCAGGGGCTCCAAGGAAAAACGTGGACAGATGGAATAAAGGAAGGGAGCCTTGGATAGACCCCTGTGGGCCAGAAAGGGAGAAAAGGTTACGTGCAGCATTGGTTGTAGAAATAACTTTAGGAATATTTGAAAAGCAAAACTTGAATGTCATCTTGGAGTATGATAGAGTCAACATCACTTTAATTTCTATTTATAAATATGTTTAATTAGAATGATTTTGACAGCAGGGAAGTCCTCAGCAGGTCATATTCATGGCTGGGAAGACCAGCAGTAAAATCTCTCCTTTAGAATGAGCCAATTTTCCCTAAGACTAAATTGTTTTGACTACTGTAAACTGTAAGGTCTAGAGAATACACCTCCTGTATGGAAACCAGATGGAAATTCTATGACACAAGTAGTCCCCTGGTGCTCACAGAAATTCTAGAACTAGAGACCTTCAGCTGATGTTAGCCAAGAGGAAGATTTCAGAGCATTTAGGAAGAAATGATCACTAAGAACCACCATGGAGCAAGTTAAGTCAAATTTTTTGATAAAGGTTTATTTTTCATGTAATTATTTTTAAATCATACTCTTTTTTCAGATTATAGAAGTGGTATCCACTCATTATTTTTTTAAAGCACTAGAAATATAAATACAATAGAACTCAATGCCCACCATGATCCCAACCCTTAGAAAGGACCACCATTAACTGTTTGATATACTATACATTTACCCACATTTCTCTCTGAGTTTATACTATTTTACAAAAACAGGATTTATGTAGTGGTAGTCTGATTCTTAGTGATTCGTGCTACTGGAAAGATGATCTTTAAAAGTATATTAATTTAACAAGTAATTTCAGTTTAACTTTCATGTTCACATCTGCATACCTAATTTTTAAAATCTGAGTGTTACACTAGAACTTAATATCATCATTTTGATGGTGAGTCAGTATTACTGTTCTCACGGACAATAATAGAAAACATGAATCATTAAATAATCTCACAGTTTGTATAGTTAACAAAAATGATCATACTATTAAGCAATTATTGTGTCCATACTAATTTCCAGGTACTGTAATAAGCATTTTTTGTAAGTTAAATCTTAAGAACAATCCTATGAAGAAAGTAGTAATACCCTGTTTCAGGTGGAGAAAATGAGGCTCAGATAAATAAGTAATGTTCCCAAGATCACCCAGCAAGTAATTGCAGTACAATCTATATTCAAACCAAAGGTAGTATATATTCCATCCTACTGCCTGCCATTCAAACAACAGGTTACTGGTATAGTTATAAAAATATTCAGATAATTAAAATCAATGTACTTAAAATTGTTTTGTGATGTGACAATGTATATTATGGAATTACTAGGGGCCCAGTGAATAAATTCGTGCACTTTAAAAGGAACTGTGGGCCATGAGGCTGCAGTGGGCTCAGGGGTGGGTCTGGACCCCTGCCCAGCCCCTCCCGCTGCGGTCCCCGGTCCCCTGTCTGCCAGCAGTACCACTTCCGTTGCCGCCACTCCCACGCATTGATAGCACCGGCCCCAGTGACAGCGTGAAGCAATTGGGGCCAGTGCCAGCAGTGGGTGCGAGCGGGGCTGTCTCTGTCAGCGGGTGCAAGTGGAGGCTGCTGCCCCAATCACCCTTCAGGAGCAGGGGAAGATGGAGAAGACCTCAGGAGCAATCGGGGTCAGCAGCCGCCGCTTACACCCACTGACAGTGCCAAGTGATCGGGGCTGGTGCCAGGCACCAGCAGCGGGTGCAAGCAGCAACTCCGGCACCAGCAGCCAGTGTGAGCACCAGGCAGACCACAGCGCGCAGGAGCCAAGAATTTTAGTAACTACCAGAGGCTTGCTCTAATAAGAGCGACCAGCACCCCGCCTTGGTCTGGCACCTCCACTCACCTGCTCCACCATCCCGCTGCGGCTGACCACCATCCCGTGTTCCACACACATCCCCTGGTAGTCAGAGCACATCATAGTGACCAGTTGTTCGGTTGTTCTGCTGTTCGGTCTATTTGCATATTAGGGTTTTATATATATAGACTAGTGGCGCAGTGCACAAAATTTGTGCATGGAGGGGGGGTTCCCTCAGCCCAGCCTGCACCCTTGCCAATCAGGGACTCCTTGGGGGATGTCCAACTGCTGGATGTCCTGTGGGATCAGGCGTAAACCAGCAGTTGGACATCCCTCTCGCAATCTGGGATCGCTGGCTCCTAACCGCTCACCTGCCTGCCTGCCTAATTGCCTTTAATTGCCTCTGCCTGCCTGCCTGACTGATTGCCCCTAACTGCCCTCCCCTGCTGGCCTGATCTTGCCTCCAACTGCTCTCCCCTGCCAGCCTGATTGCCCTCCCCTGCCGGCCTGATCTCGCCCCCAACTGCCCTTCCCTGCTGGCCAACTTGGTTCTGATTGGTTGGTTTCTATACCAGTCAGCGTCAAAAGCTCCGGCTCCTAGGCAGCCATTGGCTCTTCACAGTTCACCCAGATTTGGTTCTGATTGGTCAGTTTCTATGCCGGTCAGCATGTCCAGGCCTATCTCCAGGCCTGATCAGAGAGGCAGGGCTGATCAACAGCCCCTGCAGAGGCCCAGAGAGAAACAGAGGCACGGCTACTGGCGAAGCCCAGAGAGAAAGAGAGAGGCAATGGCTGATCAACAGCTGCCACGGAGGCTGCGGATCAGACCCTGCCTTTCTCTCCGGGCCTCTCTCCGGGCCCTGATCCACAGCCCCCTCACAGTCAGTGCTGGGTCACTGAGCCCAAACCTGCAGCAGTCAGTGCTGGATTGCCACGCAACCCAGCACTGACTGCAGGACTGACTTCCAGTGTTTGGTGGAGCCTTCAGTTGGTTGTTACAGACCCTGGGTTTTTATATATTAGGATTAGTGGAAGTAATGAGTTTGGAATCCACCCCCTGGCAAACCTTTTAACCTAAGCTCAGCTACAAAGTGAAGATACTATGTACTTGAATACTGGACTTGCAGGGCTAAAATGAGGATTAAACAGAGCAACACCTATGAAAATTCTCTTTGTAAACTGTAAAGAACTATTATGTCATGGATATATGTATATGCCCATTATAAGCTTGATCACAACAGGTTTTATAACTTCACCTTTATAATAATTCTATCAGAATAAAAACAAATGCAGAACTTTTTAGCTAATGAAAATAAAAGACCGCTTTTAGCAATATGCAAAGTCAGGGGCATATCCCTTGAGACCAGGTGTGCACTCTGTCCCAGGACGCTAAATTGTTGCCCTAGACTGACTGATTTTTTTTTGCCTTTATCCAGAACCCCAGCATCAAGACCAGTGGCCTTTCCAATCTTGCTGTTTCTCAGCCATGCTTTTTCTTAACCTGATATTAAAATATTAAATTAATTTTTATTTTAACAATATAATACATGCACATATTTTAAAATTCAAATTCAATATAAAAAAATCCTCATTATGAAAAAATGACACTCTCCTACCTAACTCTCCAGTCTCACTTTCTAAATACTACTATTTTTAATTCCTTTAGCTCTTTCTCCCAGTATTTACTGACACATTTCAAACAGTGCTTATTCTGCAATTTGTTGATTAATTCATTTTATTCTATTATTGACATCTTATGAAAATTAGAATATAGTTTTTATAAACTATCTCCCCTCTACTACTTTGCTCATCCTCCAAATAGGATTGCATAATAATTTTTATTGCATGTTTTTGAGTTAATATTAAAATTATTATGACTATTTAATATTGTTCACTGCTGAAACAAAAGATAAACTATGACTACTATTTTCAGTTATAAAAACATAAAATGGCAAACAATAGAGAAAATCAATAAAACCCAAAGCTGATTTTTTAGAAGATCAATGAATTTGATAAGCTTCTAACTAGACTGACCAAGGAGAAACAAATTATCAATATCAGAAGTAAAAGGGAAAACATCACCACAGATCCTACAAATATTAAAAGAATACCTTATGGTAAGGATATGTACAACCATATGCCAATCAATTTCACAGGTTAGATTAATGGTCATATACCTTAAAAGATTCAGATTAGAATAAATAAAAGAAGAAGAAATAAAAACTATGTGTAGGCCTATATCTATTAAAGAAATGGAATTATAATTTAAAGCCTTCACACAAATAAAAATCCAGGTCCAGACAGCTTCTCCAACAAATTCTATCAAATATACAAGAAAGAAATGATATCAATCTTACACAAACACTTACAGAAAACAGAGGAGAAAAAAAATATTTCCATCTCATGTTATGATCCCACCATTGCCCTGGTACTAAAAAACAAAGACATTCTAAGAAAATGAAATGGTGGCTAATATTCTTTATAAACATAAGGCAAAAATTTTTAAGAAAATCTTGGCAAAACAAACCAAAAATAATATTTTTAAAAGATAATACATGGGGGAGAGAATCGAAGATGGCGGCATAGGTAAACACCGGAGTTTGCTGCCTCGAACAACCACTTCAAAAATACAACTAAAAGTCGAAGCGGACATCAACCAGAACCACGGGAAGACTGGCTGAGGAGAGTCTCTTCAACTAGAAGCAAAAACAACAGCATTCCGACGCTCAGCGGAGGCGCAGTGCGGAAAACTTAAAGGTACGGCGGTGCGGTGGTGAGGGTGCGCGCGCAAAGCGGGCTGGCGGCTGAGGGCGCGATTGTCGTTTTCAATCAGGAGCGAGTCTCAGACTCTGGGCTACAGATCCGGGCGAGTCTCTAGGGACCCAGACTCAAACGGGAGAAGCGGGACTGTCTGGCTACGGCCCCTCCGAGGTTTGCAGCGGTTGTGGGGACAGAGAGGCAGAGACCCGGGAGACGGACTGAGAGCGGCCATAGCTGCTCCCTCCCCCCGCCCTGCTGAGCCCGCCCCGCCCAGGCCCTGCGCACGGCCATTTGCCGACCGCCTCAGGCAAAGGCTGGAATAGCGCCTCCCCAGAAGACAGACGTTTTCCACAGCTGATTCCTACAATCAGTCGGCCTGGTGGTCAAACCCCTCTAGTGTTAACTACAACAATTAAGGCTTGGCTAGAACAAGACTGCGCACAGAGACCACAAGGGGGTGCACCAAGAAAGCATATAAGATGCGGAGACAAAAAAACATGACAGAAATGGAGGATATGGAGCTAAGAATCGCAATTTTGAGGGCTTGCCATAAATTTGTGCAGAGCCTCACGAAAACTAATGAGACCCTCGATGCTACGATAAAGAAATTAGAAAGTAAGCATACACGGACTGAAATAAAGAATATTATACCCAATAGCAGAGCAGAGGAGCACAAGACTCAAACCAAAGATTCAACAAAAAACACCCAATTGGAAAAGCAAAATGAAAAAAGAATCCGAAAGTGTGAAGATAGTGTAAGGAGCCTCTGGGACAGCTTTAAGCGGTCTAACATCAGAATTATTGGAATACCAGAAGATGAGAGACAGCAAGATATTGAAAACCTATTTCAAGAAATAATGGCAGAAAACTTCCCCCACCTGGAGAAAGAAATGGACTTACAGGTCCAAGAAGCGCAGAGAACCCCAAACAAAAGGAATCCAAAGAGGACCACACCAAGACACATCATCATTAAAATGCCAAGAGCAAAAGACAAAGAGAAAATCTTAAAAGCAGCAAGAGAAAGGGGCTCAATTACCTACAAGGGAATACCCATACGACTGTCAGCTGATTTCTCAACAGAAACTTTGCAGGCCAGAAGGAAATGGCAAGAAATATTCAAAGTGCTGAATACCAAGAACCTACAACCAAGATTACTTTATCCAGCAAAGCTATCATTCAGAATTGAAGGTCAGATAAAGAGCTTCACAGATAAGGAAAAACTAAAGGAGTTCATCACCGCCAAACCAGTATTATATGAAATGCTGAAAGGTATCCTTTAAGAAGAGGAAGAAGAAGAAAAAGGTAAAGATACAAATTATGAACAACAAATATGCATCTATCAACAAATGAATCTAAGAATCAAGTGAATAAATAACCTGATGTACAGAATGAACTGGTGATTATAATGAATCAGGGACATAGAAAGGGAATGGACTGACTATTCTTGGGGGGAAAGGGGTGTGGGAGATGCGGGAAGTGACTGGACAAAAACCATGCACCTATGGATGATCTCAGTGGGTGGGGAGTGAGGGTGGAGGGTGGGGTGGGAGCTGGAAGGAGGGGAGTTATGGGGGGGAAAAAGAGGAACAAATGTAATAATCTGAACAATAAAGATTTAATAAAAAAAAAAAAAAAAAAAGATAATACATGTTCAAGTGGAATTCATCCAGGACTTCAGGTTAATTTAACATTTGAAAAGCAATCAATATAGTTTGCCATATTAACAGGATAAAGAGATAAACGTTATGTCAATCTCAATAAACACAGAAAAAGCATTGACAAAATTTAACACTCATTTATGATAAAAACTCTCAACAAAACGGAAATTCTTTAGTCTGAAAAGAGCATCTATAAACATTTACATGTAACATTGTCCTTACTGGTGAAAGACTGCTTTCCCCCTAAGATCTGTAAAAGGGAAAGGATATTCACTCTCACCACTTCTATTTACCATTGAACTGAGAGTCATAGCCAGTGCAATATGGCAAGAAAAAAGCAATGTAAGTCGTACATATTGGAAAAGAAAAAGAAAAGCTATTAATTTGCAAACATCAGTATCTACATAGAAAATCCTAAGGAATATATTAAAAAGCTAGTAGAGCCCTAACCAGTTTGGCTCAGTGGATAGAGCATCAGACTGCGGACTCTAGGGTCCCAGGTTCGATTCCAGTCAAGGGCATGTAGCTTGGTTGCAGGCACATACCCAGTAGGAAGTGTGCAGGAGGCAGCTGATCGATGTTTCTCTCTCATCGATGTTTCTAACTTTCTATCCCTTTCCCTTCCTCTCTGTAAAAAATCAATAAAATATATTGTTTTTAAAAAAGCTAGTAGAATTACTAAAACTAATAAGTACACTTAGCAAAGTTGCAAGATACAGAGTCAAAATTTAAAAATCAATAGTATTATTAACAATAAACTATCTGAGAAAGAAATAAGAAAACAATATCATTTACAATAACATTAAAAACAATAAAATACTTAGGAATAAATTTAACCAAGGAAATGAAAAATCTATTATGAAAAAATAAACCACTATAAGACTTTGAGGAAAGAATTTAAAGAAGACACAAATAAATGAAAAGATATCTCATGTTCATGGATTGGAAGAGTTAATATTGTTAAATGTCCATGCCCAAAGCCATCTATAGATTTAATGCAATCCCTATCAAAATTCTTTTGGCATTTTTCACAGAAAGAAAAAAAAACCCTAAAATGCATACAGAACCACAAAAGACCTCAAACTTTGAGTTACAACTTAAATAGATTCCAGGGATCTAATGACTGTAGTTAAGCATTACTGGATTGACTACTTGAAAGTTGCTATGAGAGTAGAGCTTTAACGTTCTCACCATAACAACAACATGGTAATTACGTGAGATCAAGGATTTGTTAACAAAAGTTACTGAGTTAAACATATCACAGTAAATATATGCATCAAATTATCATATTGTATACCTTAAACTCACACAATGTTGTATGTCAATTATATCTCAAGAACACTAGGGGAAAAATCAATAGCATTTATACAGACAGCAATAAACAATAGAATAAAATTTTTCCAAAAAACTCTACCATCCTATCTAATAAAGATGGAATATGCAAATTGACCGTCGTGCCATAACATGATGACTGCGCCCACAGCAGAGGCCGAGTTCCCACAATGAGCCTTAACGAGCAATCAGCAGGGACCAAGGCTGAGTGGCACTGGGCCAGGACAGGGGACCTGAGGCTGCACCCCCGCCTTGTGGGGCTTGACAGGGGACCTCAGGCCATGCCCCCCACCCCAGTGCCAGGCTGGGGGACCTCAGGCCATGCCCCCCACCTGGCAGGGCTTGGCAGGGGACCTCAGGCCATGTACCCCACCCTGGTGCCAGACTGGGGGACCTCATGCCATGCCCCCCACCCAGCAGGGCTTGATGGGGACCTTAAGGCATGCTCCCTGCCCTGGCCTGGGCCGGGGGACCTGAGGCTGCGGCCCCCACCTGGTGGGGCTTGACGGGGGACCTCAAGGCACGCCTCCTGGCCCAGGCTGGGGCACCTCAGGTCGCACCCTCTGCCCTGGCCCCGGGCCAGGCGACCTAAGGCCTCATCCCCAACCTGGTGAGGCTTGACGGGGGTGTGGCTGGCTGGGTCTGGATCTCACCCAATTGGGGGTGAGGCTGGCCAGGTCTGGGTCTCGCACGATTTCGAGGCGCACGTGGGTGGGTGAGGACTTGACTCTGGTTCCCGTGGTGTGCCCCAGACTCTGACAGGAGAAAGATTTTCATATACATTTTACTAATTTTCTTTCATCTCTGACACTTCTATTATAGAGAAAGGGCAAATAGCAATATTAAAATATTTCCTTTAATTAATTCCCTTTTAATGTGCACGAATTTTGTGCACCGGGTCACTAGTTTACAATATAAAAAGCATGGAATAACTAAGGATAAAGATGTACATGCTGAAAACTACAAAATATAGCAGGGAAAAATAAAAATAAGACAAATACAGTTATGTGTCACTTAATGCTGGGGTACATTCTGAGAAATGTATCATTAGGCGATTTCATCATACGGACATGATAGAGAGCACATACACAAACCTGGATGAAGGTTGACTTAGGGTGATGAACACACATGTAGTGTACAGATTATGTGCTGTAGAATTATGCACCTGAATCCCGTATAATTTTGTTAACCAGTGTCACCAAAAATAATTCAAACACAAAGAAAATGCATAAACAGCAAGCTAATTATTTCTAAATGAAATTTACATTTAAAAAATTTTTTAAACATTTTTGTTAAAAACTAAGACACAAACACACACATTACCCTAGGTCTACAAGAGTCAGGGTCATTAATATTACTTTCTTCCACCTCCACATCTTGTCTGACTGGACGGTCTTCAGGGTCAATAGCACACATAGAGATTTCATATCTTACAATAACAATGCCTTCTTCTGGAACTCCTCCTGAAGGACCTGCCTGAGGCTCTTCTTGAGGAAGTGCCACTCTTTTCAGAAATGTGTCCATGGTGGTTTCCTTGGTTTATTTCTTTTTTCATCAAATATTTGCTTCTAAACAGATAGTGCACCATGAACATTTCTATCAATGAAGACCTATTGGTGTTGGGGTCCATGTTTTCAAACTTTTTCTTTTATATATATTTTTATTGATTTCAGAGAGGAAGGGAGAGGGAGAGAGAGTTAGAAACCTCAATGATGAGAGAGAATCATTCATCGGCTGCTTCCTGCATGCCCCACACTGGAGACTGAGCCCGCAACTCAGGCATATGCCCTGACCGGGAATTGAACCCAGGGCCCCCTAGTCCACAGGCCAATCCTCCATCCACAGAGCCAAACTGGCCAGGGTTCTTTTCAAGCTTTTTAAGGAACTTGTTGAAGTCTGGAAAAGCTTCTGTTAAACCATTTGCTCTGAATTTTCTTGGGGCTTCTTTTTCTTCTCTGCAGTTTCTTTTTCTCTTGCTTCTTCTTCAGCTAGGTGTTCCTGTTGCTATTCCAACAATTCCTCATTAGTCAACTCCTTAGGACCCACCTCTAGGATCTCTTCAACATCATCCTCATCCACCCAGGTTACAGTTGTTTGCCATTTCAACCACAGCCTTGTCAATTTTTGCAACCTCATTATCCTTGGCAAATCCATTATTGAAGCCATGGATGAATCTTTGGAGCATCTTCTTCCAGATGTCATTCATACACATTCCTATGTGACATCACCCCAAGTCCAAGCAAGGTTCTTGATTCCAGTCATAGATGTTGTACAGTCATGTCCCACTTAGTAACAAGAATATATTCTGAGAAGTGTATCCTTAGGCAATTTTATCATTGTGTGAACATCATAGAATGCACTTACACAAACCTAGATGGTACAGCCTACTATGTACTAGGCTTATAATATAGCCTATTGCTCCTAAGCTACAAGCCTATATACCATGTTTCTGCCCAAAACAACACAAAATTAAATCAAGCACAAGAAAAAACAGTAGCCCAGATGGTGTGGCTCAATGATTGAGCATTGACCTATGAATCAGGATGTCACAGTTTGATTCCCAGTCAGGGCACATGCCCAGGTTTCAGGCTTAATTCCCAGTAGGGGACATGCAGGAGGCAGCCAATCAATGATTTCCTCTCATCATTAATGTTTCTATCTCTCTCTCCCTTCCTCTCTGAAATCAATAAAAATATATTTAAAAAAATTTTTTCCATAAAACAGTATGTTGTATTATGCCAGTAGCAGTCTCATATATTTGTATTTATTGTTTTTGCTTTAAAAATATTTTTCATATATATTTTTATTGAGTTCAGAGAGAGAGGGAGAGAGAAATAGAAGCATCAATGATGAGAGGGAATCATTGATTGGCTGCCTCCTGCACGCCCCCTACTGGGGATCGAGCCCACAATCTGGGCATATACCCTTGAGCAGAATCGAACTCGGGACCTTTCAATCTGCAAACACTCTATCTATTGAGCCAAACCAGCCAGAGTTCAAAAATTTTTTTTTTTAGTAGAAAGAGTACATTCCAAAATAATGGTAAAAAGTGTAGTGTAGTGACCAGTAACATGGTCACTTATTATCATCACCATGTATTATGTATTACACATAATGGTATGTGCTATACTTTCACAACTGGCAGCACAGTAGGCTTGTTAATACCAGCATCACTACAAACATGTGAGTAATGTGCTGTGTTACAATATTACAACAGCTAAGACATAACTAGGTGATAGGAATTTTTCAGCTTCATTATAATCTTACTAAAGGCCCAGTGCACAAAATTCGTGCACTTGGGGGAGTCCCTCAGCCTGGTCTGCACCCTCTTGCAGCCCAGGAGCCCTCAGGGGATTTCCGACTGACGGCTTAGGCCCCGGGGGAGCGGGCCTAAGCCGTCAGTCGGACATCCTTAGCACTGCTGCAGAGGTGGGAAAGGCTCCTGCCACTGCCACTGCACTCGCCAGCCATGAGCCTGGCTTCTAGCTGAGCGACACTCCCCCTGTGGGAGCGCACTGACCACCAGGGGGCAGCTGCTGCATTTGGCGTCTGCCCCCTGGTCATCAGTGCATGTCATAGTGACTGGTCATTCCATCGTTTGGTCAATTTGCATATTAGCCTTTTATTATATAGGATGGAGTCATTGTTGCATATGTAGTCCATTGTTGACCAAAACATTGTTACGGTCAACAATGTTGTTAACCAATGTCACCCCAATAAATTCAATTAAAAAGAAATTGCATAAATAATAAGCAAATTTTTTATTTTTAAACTTTTTTGTTAAAAACTAAGACACACACACATTACCCTAGGTCTACAGGTTTGTAGTGATGCTGGTATAAACAAGCCTACTGTGCTGCCAGTTGTATGAAAGTATAGCACATACAATTATGTGTAGTATATAATACATGGTGATAATAATAAATGACCATGTTACTGGCTTATGTATTCATACATGACTCTAAATAAATGAAGAAATATACTTATTCATAGATAAAAAGACTCAATAAAATGTCAATTGTCCCCAAAATGACCTATAAACTTAACACAGGCATTTTTTTGTAGAAATAAACAAACTGATTCTAAATTTCTAAAATTTATATGGATATTCAAAGTGATTTGGGTATTTTTATTGAGCAGGATGCAAGGGTGGTTTCTTTCCCAGGTTCTTGTCCAGATGGATTCAAAGAATGAAGCCACGAACAAAAGGTGGTATGTGAGAAGTACAGAAACTTTATTGCAAGCAGATGTTATCTCTAAAATTCCTAATTTCTAAGTTTCTATTCCTAAGACTCTGTCTCACCTGGCTAACAAGAGATGGAGGGGTCCCCTAAAGAGGGTGGCCACTGCTCTCTTTGTCTTGAGGCATTATAAAGGCTGTAGTTCTTTGTCTCTTCATGACTCTTTCTAATTGGACTCTTCCCAAACTTAGGACTCCCTTGCTTTCCTCATTGGTCACTCTGCAAAGTCCAAAGCCCACATGGTGCCCCTCTTTCTTTCCCCTTATTTTATAACATTCCTCTATCTGTGTCTTCTCTTTGTCCTTCACATATCCATCATATCTGTTCAAATTGGTGTTAATTTTGATCTATCTAATGGTACCTAGCAACCTTATCCTGCCAAGCCTTGAGACTGAAACCACTGGCTTCTCGGCTCAAAGAGTAAAGTGGCCTTTTTTTTTCCTGGCTGGAGATGTTTTAATACCCCTATGGCTCTCCCCTGCTCAGGCCAGAGATACCTCTGTTCTTGGTTTGGCTGTTTTAATTGTTCAAGCCAAGATGCCTCTACCCTCTCTGGATCTCCTCCCTTCCTACTTAACCCTTAACAAAAGGACCTTGAAGTCCAAAAAAATCGGAAAAGACAAAAATCATTTGAGGATCTAACACTACCTAATTTTAAATCTTACTAAACAGCAATAGTAATCAAGATAGTGAACTATTTTGATAGTGTCTATCTTGATAAACATATACATCAATGGAACAGATTAAGGAGTCTAAAAATAAACTCATATATAAAAATTCTCAATAATTTTTAACAAAAAATGACAAGATAATCAACAGGACAGTCTTTTCAAACAAATGGTGCTGGACAACCAGATATCCACATGGATCTTAACTCAAACCATAGACAAATGTTAACTCATAGACCTAAATCTAAAAGACAAAATTATAAAATTTCCAGGAAAAAATATATGCAATCCTGAGGTAACAAAGATCTTATACACAGGACACAGCAGCACTAACCATAAAATTAAAAATTAATAAATGAAATTTTATCAAAATTAAAACCATTGTTTTTCTGAAGACATTGTTATGAAAATAAGGCAAGCCACAGACTGGGAGAAAATATTTACAAAATGTACATCTGATTTAAAAAAATTGTATCCAGAATATATAAAGAATTCTTACAATTCAATAACAAATAGATACAGCCTACCTTTTTAATGGGAGAAATATTTGAACAAAATCTTAAAAAGAAGATATACAAATGTCTATAAAAGCATGCTCAACAAATTATTCATCCAGAAACAGAAATTAAAGCTACAATGATAAATCAAAACACACCAATTAAATTGGTTAAAATTAAAAAGACTGACAACACCAAGTGTTGTCAAGCATACAGAGCAACTAAAACACTTACATTTTTGATACACATAAGATGATACTACTGTTTTGAATAACAGTTTGGAAGTTTCTTATAAAATTAGACTTATCATATGACCATCAATTCCACTACAAGTGTACCCAAAGGAAATGAAAATATATGTCCACATATAGTTATATTCACCAATGTTCATAGCAGCTTTATCCATAATTTCCCCAAGCTGGAAACAACTCAAATTTTCCTTTAATAGGTAAATGTAAGAACAAGCTATGGTACATTAATACAATAGAGCTCTGTAAAGCAATAAAAAGAAATGATTACTGATATATACACCAACATAGATGACTCTCACAAATGTTATGCTAAACAAAAGACTCAAAAAACTATATAATGTATGATTTCATTTATATGAAACTCTAGAAAAAGTAAAACTACAGTGATAGGAAAAAGATCAGTGGTTGTCAGGGTCCAGGATGTGGAGGAAGAGACTCCTATCTAATAAGGAGAAAATATGCTAATTGACTGCCCTGCACTCAAACATGGCAGTGCCCACAGCCAATAAGGAGGGAATATGCTAATTAACTGCCACGCCCTCAAAGATGGTGGTGCCCACAGCCACAAGATGGAGGTGCCCAGTCCCCTCAGCCCCGCCGGGGTGGCAGGCATGCAGCAAGGCTGGGCCCACCCCAGCCACGCACCTGCCTCCAGAGTCCCCCAGTCCCCTCAGCTCCCCAGCCGCCCAGGGCCGGCCCAAGACGCAGGCAAGCCTTAGATGGCAGCTGCCCAACTGCCCAGGGCCACACAAGGCTCAGATAACAAGGGCCAGCCAAGGCTTGCACTGCTGGCAGTGGCAGCAGCAGAGGTGTGATGGGGGCATTGCCTTCCCCTGATCGCCAGGTCGCTTCCCGCCCCTGAGAGCTCCCAGACTGTGAGAGGGGGCAGGCCAGGCTGAGGGACCTCCCCCTCCATTGCATGAATTTTCATGCACCGGGCCTCTAGTTGACTATAAAAGGGTACAGTAAACTGTCTGGGTGATGAGTATGCTCTGTATATTTTGTGATGACAATGATCTGTATATTTTGTGGTAGTGGTTACATGACTATTTTCAAACCAAAGCTTCCAACCTCAGCACTACTGACATCCTGAGCAGGATGGTTTTCTGTTTTGAGGACATTTGGTGCATTGCTGCATGTTTAACAGCATCCCTGGCCTCTATCTCACTAGATGTCAGTAGCACTCCCTCCACCCCCAAAGTTGCAACAACCAAAAATGCCGTCCAGACATTACCAAATGTCTCATAGGGAGTAAAATTGCCTCTGGTTGAGAACAACTAGTCAAAACTCACTAAATAGTATATTTAAAATTAGCAAATCCTATTGTGCATAAATTATACCTCATTAAGCTGATTTAGAAATGTAGAAGGCAGTTTGGAACTACAGTCCTTACACACCAAGAGATATGATTTCATTTTTATCTGTTTTACATATCCTTCAGTATGATCATTTGAGAAGCTTTGTATTTACTAAAATAATTTTTCTGTAGATTTTTAGAAATATTTTATTACCCTATATAATAAAAGGCTAATATGCAAATTGTTCCCTCGACCAGGAGTTTGACCGGGATTTCGACCAGGGGGCAAAGTCAGCCAGCCAACTGCCCACAGCCCCTCTCTCCTACCGGCAACACCCCCAATCAGCCCTCCCACCCTGATCGGGGGGAGGGCCAGCCATGCACAAATTCGTGCACTGGGCCTCTAGTTATCTAATATTCAGCATCACTACTGAAAAATTAAATGTAAGTTTAATTTCTGATGCTTTGTGACCTTTTTTATCTTTCTGAAAATTTTTAACCAGTATTTTCAATCCTATGCTAGGTTCTCCTAGATCTATTTAAATTGGAAATTTATGTCCTTCAGTTGTAATATTTTCTTATAATATTTATTTTTTTAATTTCTCCAGTCTATTTTCTCTATTTTCTTTATCTAGAACTCCAGAAAGATGTTAGACTTCTCAAACACACCCTTGATTTTCTCATTTTTTTCCCTCAGTTGACCATCTTCTTGTCTTTTTTATTACTTTCTAAGAGATTCTCTTTAACTTCTAAGTCTCACTGAAAATTTTGTTTCAGCTTTTATGTTTTTTATTTCAAAGAGCTCTCTTTTGTTCTCAAACTGTTCCTTTTTACTAAAAACATTATTCAACTTGTTTTTTTCTGATTCCTGCAAGTGTGTCTCCTCTAGAGACAATGCTAGTTTTGGTCTCTCATGCTGAAAGCTGTCCTCAAATGAGTGTTGATCCTTAGCTGTTGGTCCATAGCCAACTAATAGGGAAGTCTTACAATTGAGTGTCTGCTCTGTATACATGGGTCGAACTTGTTGACTAGGAGGCTTTAGGAAATGACCAAGCAATAGAAAGCTGACTTCTCTTTTAGGGAAATATCAATGTATAAAGGTGTTTTCTCTGGGGACTTAAAGTTTCTCCAAAGATAAATTTTCCATCCTTAGGTAGGAGGAACATCTCTGACTTCAGCACTCTAGGCAGAAGGCAAGGCAAGCAGGCTGGTTGGGGCAGGGGTGGGGGGGTCTCATTATCAACTTTTCAAATTTACATGCTTTCATTTTAAGCCCAGATCTCATCCTTGGCTTTCAGTGCATCCTGTATCCCTGAGTCTGAAAACTGTCAAATCCAGATTTTGAAGAAAAAAAATAATGGGAATAAGATTGTCACCTGGTGAGCAGGGTGGAGATAGGTATCTTAGGGAAGCAGGGAAGGGGAAGGGGGCTATAAACTCCATTTATAGATAAATCTTTCTATTCCTCTTCGCCTCTATCTTTTATTGAGCAGAAATTTGAGTCAATGTGGGGTAAAATGGATCAAAAATTGCTGTGATTCAGGAAAAAACCTCTAAGATAAGTAATCAGTTGAGTGAAATTTGCATTTTCAGGACAAAGGAAAAGCTAAAGAGGAGAAAAGAGAAACAAGTGGAGCCAAGTAAGAGAAGCCGAAAGCTATTGCACCAAAGGTGTGGAGCAGAGGTCCTGAGAAAGGCCAACTTGGCTGAAATGAAGTGCAAGGGGCAGAAAATGGGAGCATTTGACAGAGAGAACGTGGCTTATGAGATCTGTGTCAAGAGTTTGTTCATCTCAACTATGGGCTCTGTCTACTAAAGTAACCTGTGGACTGGAGAAGATGTGCACTGTGACACTTTAAGAAACCCTGAGAAGAGAGCAGGTGCTTTTAAGGACCTGTGTGCCTATAGTAGAAGGTGGCTTTGCTTGGAACAAGAACAACTGTAGAAGGATGAAATGGAAAAGGAACTGTTGAGAGTTTTGCTCCTGCCCCCCCCCCCCAACTCATACTCATTAACCTCGGGAGTAAAATCAGACTTGCAAAGGTTCAATGTGGATGAAGAGCTGAAAAACTTTGAGACTAAAAACCCTCAGACAGTTGCTTCTGCACTCCTCTTCCAATTCCCCAAGGCTGAGGAATTAAATTTTAAAAAGCATCTTCTCCTAATTCTGCTTTCTTCTGGAAGGCAAAGGTAAAGTCCTGACTTTACGAGTTGTTTTTCAGAGTGAGGAGCTCTGTACCCCAGGCTCCTTCTCCCCTTCCTTCCTGAGCTCATTGGAAGGGACAAAGCTGGGCTCTGGTGCACTGCTTGAGGAAAAGCTGATACCCTCTGGGAAAACAAACTCAAAAGCCAAATCAACAAGATAACTGGGAACACCATCTCTTCAAGAGAAATAAAACACACAAGATTAAAGATTCCACCAGAATATCAGGACACTGAGGCAAGTTAAAATTAAGCTGACAGGCATACTTTTAAAAATAGAAATATTGCACTAGCTGGTTTGACTCAGTGGATAGAGCATCGGCCTGCAGACTGAGGGTCCTGTGTTTGATTCCGATCAAGGGCACATGCCTGGGTTGTGGGCTCAGTCCCCAGTGTCGAGTGTACAGGAGGCAACCAATCAATGATTCTCTCTCATTGTTGATGTTTCTATCTCTCTCTCCCTCTCCCTTTCTCTCTGAAATCAATAAAAATATATTTTTAAATAATAAAAATAGGAATATTAGCAACATAAAACAGAAAAGAAATCATATAATTGCATCAAACTATAAATAATAAGTATAAAAATATAATATTTGCAATAAAGGGTGGCCTAAAGAGCAAACAAAAACAGCCAGGGGATACATTAACAATTTGAAAGACCAGATTGACAAATTCTCCCAGAAAGAAGAGAAATCAAAGAATCAGAAAATATAAGAGAAAAGCTGGCAATATGGAGATTAGAAGTAGAAGAATGAGCTAACATATAAGTAATATTTAATTATTTTCTCTTAGAAATAGAAAATAATTAAAATGGAAAGAAGAAATAATTTAAAAAATAGTAGACTAAATTTCCCAGAATAATAAAAGACTAGACACTTCCAATTTAAAGGGCCCAGAACTGAGAAAACCATATGTATAAGGTAAAACCCATACCTAGATTCATTATTATAATAATTAAGAATTCCAAAAAGATTATTTTAAATGTTTTCAGGGAAGGGAAAGCAGATGCAGATTAAAATTATATTTTCCCACAGCAACAATGTATACAATAACTCTATAGAATTATATTTTTGAATATTGAAAAGAAAAAAGAACTTTAAACCTAAAATTTTGTAACTGCCATCCAAATATATAAGCATGATTTTAAAAATTTCTCAAGTAGACAAGCCCTCAAATATTTCACCACAAAGACTCATAAAAAATAGAGTTATATAAAGCACTTGAAAAAGAAGAAAGACAAATGCAGGAGATGATGCAAGAGATACATAAAACAGTGGTGACCAAATAACGTGGGAGAGTTTGTGTTATATGTTAAACAATAGCTAAGATTAAAGAAAAGGAGAAAACTATCAATAATAATCCATATTAAAAGTATAGATAGGGGTTGGTAGAAGTTGGAGAGAGAGACAAAGGACAAAAGTTCTTGTCTTATAGGGAAGAATATTGATATAACATTTTTTTTCTTTTTTTTTATAATATATTTTATTGTTTTTTTACAGAGAGAAAGGGAGAGGAATAGAGAGCCAGAAACATCGATGAGAGAGACACATTGATCAGCTGCCTCCTGCACACTCCCCACAGGGGATGTGCCCGAAACCAAGGTACATGCCCCTGACCAGAATCGAACCTGGGACCCTTGAGTCTGCAGGCCAACGCTCTATCCACTGAGCCAAACCGGTCAGGGCTAACTTTTTTTTTTCAAAAGCAAGAAAATATTTTTTAAAAATAGAAACTGAAAACAACAATAAAAGTAAAAGTAAATCCAAATATACCAATAATTAAAATAAATGTATTTGATTGAAACTCACCACTCAGTTATTAATAGACTAAATATTTTAAGTCCAGGTATGTGTTATTTATAAGAGATAAGGACAGGCAAGGGTTGAAAGCAAAACAATAAAAAAATGGTACATTAGGCAAATATGAACCAGAAGAAAGTCATGTAGCATATTAGTATCATTTAAACTAGACTCCAAAACAACAAGAGTATTAGGGAGTGAGAGAATTAATACTAAATAATAAAAGTTCTAATTCACCAAGAAGAGAACAATTTTAAACATAAATGCGCGTGATAAAATTTTGTAGAACTGGGGTGAATTTAGCATTGCTTTTTTAGATGATAGATCAAGAAGACAAAAAATCACCAAGGATATAGAAAATATGAACCACTCAATTGCAAGCTATGTCCCACTCAAATAACAAATAATGAATGATTAATATATGTAGCGTTTTCCAAATAATAGAGAATATACATCTTTCTCAAGCACACATGGAATGTATGTAAAATTTGATCATGTACTTTAAAAAGTCTCAATAAATTATAAAGTTAGATACAAAACAGACTTGGAACTCTGGCCACAAGGAAATTAAATTAGAAGTTTAAAATATAAATTAAAATGTACACATATTTAGCAATATTGATAAATTACTCATGGGTTAAAAAGGAATATCAAAATAAAAATTTTTAAATATCTAAAATTGAATTATAATAAAAACACCATATATCAAAACTTCTGGGATGCAGCCAAATATATTCCGAAGGAAATTTATAGCTAAGTACTTACATTAGAATATAAGTATTATTCTTAAGTAATTCAGGGGGAAAATATTTCAAATATTTTCAAATTCAAATTAGAATAAATTAGAAAATAAAAACAGAAGCAGAGAGCAACAAAACGGAAAACAAAAATGCAATAGAGAAGAACCAAAAGGCTGAAAGCTGGTTCTTTGTTAAAACTAATATAGATAAATTTTTCAAGACTTACCAAAATAAGATAAAAGTTACAATAATAACATGCAATATTATGAATAATAGGGGGTATAGCTACACATAAAATATACAAAAAAAAATGGCCCAGCCAGCATGGATCAGCAATTGAGTGTCGACCCAGGAACCAAGAGGTCAGGGCACATATAAGGGACATGTGGGGGGATGCGGAAGAAGAGGGGTTGCAGGCTGCAGGAGGCTGCTGATTGATGTTCCTATCTCTATCCCTCTCCCTTCCTCTCTCTCTAAAAATCAATAAAAATATATTTTTAAAATATATATATATACAAAAAAAATAAATGATATGCCAACAATATTGAAAATTTAACAAATTTCTACAAAAATATAACTTACTAAAACTCAAAAAAATTTTTGAATAGTGCTATAGTTACTAAAGGTACCTGTACACTGGTTAAAATTATGCCCCCACCACTACCACCACCACCACCACACACACAAATGTACTGGCCCAGATGGATTTAGAGGAGAGGTCAAACTTTCAAGGAACAGATCATCTCAAGTTGAGCAAATTCTTCCAGATAACAGAGAAAGGGAGATTACTCCCCAACTCGTTTATAAGGGGAGGTGTTGGAGGAAAATGGGCAATAAACAAAAGGAAGAAAAAGTCCTGCCCTCATGGAACTTACATTCTAAGGTGGGTGTGAGATGGACACACAGTAAATAAATAAAATATATAGTATGTTCTATGGTGGTAACTGCTGTGAAGAAAAATAAAACATGAAAGACAAATGGGAAATGGGTTGTCAAGAAGGCCCCCCGCATGAGGAAGACTGAGGAGATGAGAGAGTCATCCATGGCTGACAAGAGAAATAAACAGGGCCATTAACGGGAGCAGGAAACACAATGGCCCTGTGGAGGGAGCGCGACTTCACTCCATGCATCTCTTCCAAATCTCTGTTCAAGGCATAAATGGAGGACTGGGATTGAGCAGCTGGGGCTGGTCGAGGGGAAGGACAATAAGAAACGAGGGGTCAGACCTAAACTCTGACCCAGTGTTGTGGGAGAGAGAACGGCAGAGACAGAGAACGCAATCTGGTACACCCCTCTTAGGGAAGCAGGCCTCCCCTCTACCCCAAGCCAGCCCCAGGGCAAGCCCCAGGTGGCAGTTTGAAGAGACACAGAAACACTATTTTTCAGAGAGACGTGATGCAGGAGAAGCAAGAAGCCAATTTGTAGGAAGTACAGTGGGATTGTGCCCACAGCCAGAAAGAAAAGGAGTCGATTTTGGTAGTCTCTGTATTTTAATATTGCTTATAAGATAAACTTACAGCACCTGGGTGAGGCTGGCAGTGCAGGGATGATTGGGCTACGTTACAGATGGAGGAAATTGAGGCTCAGAGATCACACAGCTGCTAAGTGACAGAGGGGGAAGAAGCCCAGACCTTCTGACCCGCGGTCCAGGGCTGCACCCACTCTGCTGGGCTTCCTGACTCAGAGTGTGGGACACAGCCCTCGGGCCTGACCTTATTTTTTCCTATAAATTATTATTCTCTCTCATTTTTTCTCTTTGCAGTCTGTCTTCATAAACCACTTGTTTTAGTGCTGCTTTATGAGCAGCCCGAGTTAACCCCAATAGCTATGATTTCATTGACAATAAAACAGCTTTACTCCAAGCATCTCTTTCAATTCTCTGAACATTTTTCTTCAACATAATGTCTTCAGCAAATGGAAAAAAGCTAAGTCCACTTTCCCCCTCCCCCAACACAAAACAAACTGCAGCCACCAATATCCGTGGTATGTGGGAGTCAGCTTGTGAGACGGGTGTCTCTCACTGCAGTGACAGGGGCCTGGCGAGCCCTAGTGTCCCTCCCTGGAGCTCTGGGGGCACCATGTCCTGGGAAAAGGGAGCCCCTACCAAGCTGAACACATCGTGCCAACTTTATAAATAGCCCTTCAGGAGAACGGACGCTCAGATTAAACTCCTGCCAACTCCCGTCCAATGGCCTCATTTTAATTTTTAACATGTAACAGACACCTTGTACGGACCCCACCCCACCAAACAGAATCCCTGTGTGGGATTGGCAGCCTGCAACCCTCCCGCTCCCACCCCTGCATCAGGCCTGTCACTCAGGTGAGAGCTGGTTGAAAGGCACTGAGACTTCCCCGGGAAAGCCCAGGTGGTGCTGAGGGCAGAAGTAAGAATTGACTCCCTCCCCAACCCACACCCAACACCTGCTCTTAAAAAGGAGAGGGAACATGATTTCTACAAATATAAATAATCCCCGTTTTATAGTACAGTGGGGCCTTGACTTACGAGTGTCCCGACTAACGAGTTTTTCGAGATACGAGCCGTCTCTCAGCCGATTTTTTGCTTTGAGTTGCAAGCTAAAATTTGGGTTATAAGCCAGCTTCAGATACCCCACTGCTAGTTGGCACAGCGAACGTCACAGCATCAGCCCAGCATCACGTGTCTCACTCGTTCACTTTAAGATTTGACATACGAGTAATTTGAGTTATGAGCTCCGTCACGGAACAAATTAAACTTGTAAGTCAAGGCCCGACTGTATTCCCATTTGAATACCACTGTACCACTTACAGGTGGCGATGCCAGGCTTACAGGGGCCTTTGAAGGACAGTCTTCCTCCTAAGCTCTGGCCAGGCTTCTATCAAGCATATCTCGTGATGGACAACCCACCACCCCTCAAGCAGCACCGTCCATCTGCAGACAGCACTCCCAGCCAGAAACCTCTTCTTTATTCAAAGCTGAATCCCACCCACCTCCTCAGGCCTTGGCTAGGCTCCACCAGGGGCGTCTGCCTGGGCTTGTCACTGAGACTCAGAGGCTGCCCACCCCTGCCTGGTTACCTTCAGATCTCAAAGGAGGACCAGCAGTTACCCTGGGTCCCTACCGGACCAAGCCACCAGATTTCTGTCAACCAATACTCATGTCCGGGTTCTGAACTTTGCACCATTTGCTCTCACCTCTCTCATTGCCCATTTCTACGCAAAGTGAGTTCCCCTCTGACTAGTTAAAATACTAGCTTTCACCCAATGGGTATCTGTATGTGTCTGGCTCTGAGCGTGGCATACGGTTTTCCACATAGTCCTCCCAACAGCCCCACTGACAGCCAAGGTCACAGAAGCTCTGAATTCAAGCAGGAAGATTGACTGCAGAGCCAGACCACACTTGGAGAGGTAGAAAGCAGTGCCCTGGAAAGTGCTGGGGATACACAGCTGCTGGGGTGGCGGGGGGCGGGGGGGGGGGCTAGTGAGAGTGCCAGAAGCAGCAGCAGCAACAGATACAAAAATGAGCCCAACCCTGAGTTCATAATTGGTTGAGGTCATCAAAAAGAAGAATGAAGCCCTGGCTGGTGTGGCTCAGTTGGTTGGGTGCTGTCCCGTGCACCAAAAGGTGACCTGTTGATTCCCAGTCAAGGCACGTGCCCAGGTTGCATGTTCAATCCCTGGTTGGGGTGCAAACAGGATGAAACCAATTGTTTCTCTCTCTCTCCCCCCACCCCTGTTTCTCTCTCTAAAATCAATTTTTTTAAAAAAATTTTTTTAAGAAGAAGAATGAAGAGACTTCAATTTGAGGTGAATTAAAGGATGCTTTGGATTCTAACTGGGTCAGACAGATTTAGGGAGGAGAGGCATTCTACAAAGAAGAAACAGAATGAGCAAAGACACATGGGGTGTATCTTGGGAACATCTGTCATTTGGACAAAAATGTAGGAAAAGAAAAAACTGAGATTGGGCTGGATGGAGTGTCCTTTAACAAAACACCAGGAAAGTCTTGCTGGGCTGGGCTCCATCACAGGCCGGGGTCATGGATTTGAGGGCTCTTGGGGGATCTGGTAGGAAGACCAGCAATCAGGCAACAGAGCTATTTCCACATTGACTCATCCATCTTTCCTCCCCACTCCCCTGCAACATGGCTTATAGGAGTGGCTGTGGTGCTAGCAGCCTAAAAAGGTGTCTCCTGTCCCACAGATAGACAGGGAAATACTGAAGGCAGCCCACCCAGGACACACTACCCCAGCCCACTCCTCTTGAAAACCAAGATTGAAGTCAGCGCAGCCATAGTCTGAGAAGCTTGACTCTGGCACCAGCTCACCCTTTCATTTGCTCCTTCTTGCTTCAACTCAGATTAATGACAATAAAATCTCAGCCATGAATAGAACAGGTACACACAAACATTTTTACTAGTAAAATAATGTCTTCCTTGTGTTTACATCCATAATTGACGGTCGGATATAAGTAATAAGCTGACTTGAAGCCAGCCATCCCTGCTTGATTTGTTGACAAAATAATTCACAGACAGTTCTCAGGCCCTCAGCCACAAACCTGTAAATAAGCTTCCAGTTTCTGAATAACCATTATAAACATCAAATAAAACCATTCATGCCCTAGCTGGTTTGGCTCAGTGGATAGAGCAGCGGAGAAGCCAAGCCTCGCTGCGGCCAGACCAAAGGCCTGGGTCCCGGGTGCCGGAAAACCAGTGCCAGCAGCCAGGGGAAGGAAGTCCTATTGCGTGAATCTTTATGCAACGGGCTTCTAGTAAGTAAATAAGTAAATAAATAAATAAAACCATTCATCTTAAAAGCATCTCAGAACCTAGGAGTACCTTCGAAAACACTCGCTAGCACAAATGGTCACAAAAGGCCAATCACAAAACACCACATTTCTGCTTTGCTTAATTTTTGTACTTTTTCAATGAAGTGTCTAGGTATTTCTGTTTGGCTGAGAGAGTCCAGAATACTAGTAATTGTTCTGGGCAAGCCAGCACCCCAAGATACTTCTCAAACCAGCTCTGCCCTATTTGAAAAGTTCCTCTAAGTCAGTGGTTCTCAACCTTCCTAATGCCTCAACCCTTTAATACAGTTCCTCATGTTGTGGTGACCCCCAAACATAAAATTATTTTCGTTGCTACTTCATAACTGTAATTTTGCTACTGTTATTTTGCTACTGTTATGAATCGTAATGCAGGATGTATTTTCATTGTTACAAATTGAACATAATTAAAGCATAGTGATTAATCACAAAAACAATGTAATTATATATGTGTTTTCTGATGGTCTTAGGCGACCCCTGTGAAAGGGTTGTTCGACCCCCAAAGGGATCGCAACGCACCGGTTGAGAACCGCTGCTCTAAGTTATTCTTTCTTACTTTGTATGTTACTAAGCAATAGCAGTGATTCCATTTCATTCCAACCAACAGTATTCATTGAGTTTCTATTAGTCTTCAGAATTCTTCTCCAGGGCAGTCCTGAAGTCTGTCACAACCTAATGTTTTACCCAATTGATCCTGGTATGTATATTAAGACTTCTCAGACCACACAACCTGATTGCAATTGTAGAACCTATAGTTACTGTAAATACAGGGTGAGCAAAGATAACTGTGATTTCACTCTCCCCTGAATGTGTCTACAGTCTACAATTGTTGAAGGACAGGGGAATTTATATAACTGTTAAAACTATAATACAAGCAGGAGATAAAGAGTGATGGAGTCTGAAGCAAACAAATTACAAAAGGAAGAAATCATTGCAACTCAGAGAAAGGCTCTGTGGAAGAGGTGGCATATCCCTGTGGCTTGCAGCATGATTGGAATTTCAAGAAGTAGGAAGAAATAGGAGGAGTATTCTTGCTTAAGGGGGAAAATGTGAATGTGCATGTTGTGTGTGAGGAACAGTAAGGAATGCTATCCTGTGCCTTGGGGTAAGTCAAAGGACTGGAAAAGTGGGCTGGATCCAATTTTGCAAGGTCTTGAATACCATGACCACCAGATTGACTAAGTTTTTCCTTTCTTCCCGTGACTCAGCTAGACTGCATTCCCCAGCCTCTCTCTAAGTTAAGTTCCACCATGTGACTCAATTCTTGCCAACAGAATATTGCAGAAGTGACATAATATACACCACTTCCAGGCCTGGCCTGAATCCTGCCTGTTCAGGCCACAGCTGGGCCTCCATCCAGGGGTTCTACTCTCTGCTGGTTTGGACGTCAGCACCACGGCAAGCTTGGAGCCACACCGTGGAGATGACAGAACCTCAGTCAACCTCATCCTTGACTGATTGTGTGTCACAGAGCCCAACCCCACGCTGCTTTGATGAGGGCTTTTCCTGAGTGAGAAGTAAACTCAGATGGTGCTAGGTCTCTGAGATTTCAGGGCCCATTGCATGAGCTTTGAAGTCAGTATTTCTCTAAATAATTAATATACCAGGTTTGGGATTTTCAGAGCCTGGTGGCAGCATGGAAGCTGGTGTGGACGTGGGGAGGAGACAATGCCAGTACACCTAGTTCTGAGACCATTGAAAAGCAGAGAGATTAGATGGTGGGAGTGATGGTGGGCGGAAGGAAATGAGGCGATATTTCACATCATCCACTCACTTCTTCCTATTCCACTTTTATGCCCTTGTTTATTGAGACAGATTTCTCAAAGGTCACCAGCAACCTCATCCATAATCCAGTGTCATCTTTCTTCCTTACCATTATCATCCTGTAGCATTTGACACTGTTAACCACGGCCCTCTTTTTCAGGCTCTCTTTTCTCTCTTTTTCTCCTAATATCCTGCTGATCTCTGAAGCCTCTTTCTCTCCATTGGCTCTTGTCCCTCCACTGAGCCCTCAAAATAAGTCACCCTGAAGCTTCTGGCTTGGAGCCCACTCTTCTCTCTTCTAGATGCATGGGATCCCTGGGGGGTCTCATTCACCATCTGGCTACAGCCTTCCTGCTCTTGCCTCCCCCCGCCCCACCACCCAGCAATCTCACCAGCCCTGACTTGTCTTCTGAGCTCCAGATCAAAATGTTCAATTTGCCATCGGAAGAGCCCTGCCCAGAAATCCTACAGGCACCTCAAGTGCAGCTTGTCCAAAACAGAACCCACCACCTTGTCACTGCCTCTCATTACTCACCACCTCCAAGCAAAACTGCTCCTTCTACGTTTCTGGTTGTCTGAGACCAGGGGTTCGGTCATGAAGGACTTGAATATCTTGCTAAAATCAAGGTGTGACATTCCCCCCAGAGAGTCTAAGAACTCCACCCTGAATCCCAATGGCTTTTGAAAATTGATCTAACACGTATTTCAGTTTTACAGTGTGTCATCCCATGTCATGATTCCTACAAAAGCACATCTCTCTAAATCATATGGCAAAATGTCCACTCCATTATCATGGCCCGGCAGGGCTGGAGATGAGCTCAGGTCAGGGTGGTGACTGTCTTACTGCTTCCTCACCTAGCTTGGGTTTCAATTCCCTTTTAGTGAAGTTTCTTTTCATCTTTCCAACCTGAAGAAGACTCCTTTCCAGAAAGTGAAAGTGGAGGATAATTTGACATTTTGCTTGTTCTCAATCACCAAATGGCATCATGCCATTCCCTCCAAGTTATAGGCCTATCCCTTCCTCATTCTTCCTGTTCAGAACAGAGCTTACAAAAAGCCTTTTCATTCTTGCTATACTTTCACAAGTTTTAATTTAATTCACACTCTACCTGAATTAGGCAGGACTCTTTTGGTCACAAGTGGCAGAAATCCAAGGAGGGATTTATTGGCTCATGAGACCAAATCACATGAAGGGCAGGCAGGTATGGAGGTGGCCTTGCCAAGTCAGGGCCTCAAGTCAGGGACTTGGAACCCATTGACTCACCGCCTCTGCTCTGATCTCAGTTTCTCTCTGTGTGCTTAATTCTCCCAGCCAAACCAGCTTCCCCGAGGGGTGGACTCCTGACCACAGTGACTCTGACTCACATCCTTAACACCCCTTCAACCAGAGAGTAAGAGCCATTCTCCAGGCTCCTGTATGAAAAGCCCAGGAAAAACTCCAGTTAGCTCAGCTTGGCTCAACCAATTATACCTTTTAGAACAGTCATTGTTATTAGAATGGTGAAGTAATTTACCCATCCTGCATCACATACCCATTTCTGGTGTCAAAAAATGAGAAAAAGGGAAGGCAGGGTGCTAAGCAGATAAAATTAATAGCTGTCTACTGTTCTAGACTTCCTGACTGTACATTCCCTCAATATATGTGCCTTTCCCAGTCTGCCCTCTCTATATCCCCTGTGGTAAACTATTTCCAGTTACCAGGTAGTCTGTTGTGAATGAGACCAAACAAATGAGTCTTCTCCATGTGCTGTGAAGAGGACACTGTTACAGACTTCCAATCCCGGAACTCTGCAGAGGAGAATGCTCTCCAATGATCACTTCTGGCTACATTTCTGTGATCTTAATTCCAGATGATGCTGACCTTTGGGGCCATTTCACCTCCCTTTCTGCACTGCTCACCCACTTACTTTTGCTCTACCGACCAACGTCTCAGCAATGACCATGAAGCCCAGAGTCCTCCTTCCCTGGTCTCCCAAATTCCCAGGCACCTTACCTAGGAACATCCTTCCTCTAAAAACACTAGAACCTTATGTGGTTAATGCTTGGGAAGAGGGCAAATGATGCATAATTTGCATCCAAGCATGAATTACAGGTGTTAACCCTACTGAATTTCTAACAAGTAGAAGGTTGTTATGGGCTGAATTGCATCCTACCAAAAATGTATATGTTGAAGTCCTAACCCACAGCACCCTAAAATGTGACCATATTTGGAGATAAGTTCTTTACAGATGTAATTAATTTAAAATAAGGTCATCAGGGTAACTCAATATGGCTGATGTCCTTAAAAAAAAAAAAAAGCTTAGGACACAGACATACACAGTCAGAAGACCATGTAAAGAGACGGCGAGAAGGTGGTCATCTACAAGCCAAGGAGAGAGGCCTCAGAGGAAATCAACCCTGCCAGCACTTTGACCTCAGACTTCCAGCCTCTAGAACTGAAGGAAATAAATATCTTGTTTAAGCCACCATCTGTGGTACTTTGTTACGGCAGCCCTAGCAAACTAATACAGAAAAGGAAGGAAGCAAACTAAGCTGAGGAGTCATCTCAGCACTTTCAAGGACTTAGCTCTATCCTTTCTCTGTCTTCCCACAGGCCTAGAGAAACAGGAATCTGTCCTGCTCATCCGAAAGGCTTAAATTTCCCCTTTCAGCAAATAATTCCAAAAACAGACACGGGACCCCACTTATACTTTCAAGCATACACTGAACATCAGGATATACATACGAGAAATGCTTAATGTCCAAGCAAAATCATTGTCATGTACAACTCAGGTTAACCTATCCCAAAAAGATGAATGAAATTTGTTTGTTTTTTAATACACAGATGCAACCAGGACTCAAGAACTTGGTTTATACAGTAAAGTGTAGGTGTTCTGTGGATACCAGGGGTAGAACTACTGTCCCAGAAGTAGAGCATGCAAGTCCTGGGGACATCTGAATAAAACACATGGAGAAGCACAAGCCAGGATGTGATATGAACAGAATATCAAGTAGGCTGCATTTAGCCACCAGACCAAAGCCACTCATCTCTGTCCACAGGGAAATAGACGTTTCCAATGAAAAGTTTGTAAAACCTATAATCATTTTGGTGATATTTTCCCAGACAGCCCCTGGGAGCCCTCAGTGCAGATGTTTCCTGGATGTCAAAGGCATGGATTAGGGATCTTTAAACTTGTCCGTTGATGAACAATGAAGCCTGAGTCGGCCAGGGGAGAGCACCGACGGCCAGCCCCAGCCCCGTGAGAACGGCACCGAATGGACTCCTCCGTGGCAGAGACACAATTCAATGGCTGCTTCTTTTCTGTTTTTAAAGTAAATTCTAATAAACAGTGGAGAAGGCACAAGGTTTCAAGCTCAAAACAAAATCCCTCCAAACACTCAGGATCTTCACCTGAGCAGACTGAGGTCAAACTTGAGAAGTCAGGTCTAAAGGTTGGAAGTTGAGTGATGGAGTGTTTACACAGCCTCTCCATGTCACAAGGGAGAAACTGAGGTCCTGGGACCTGGTTTAGTCCACTCAGCTATTAAGAGAAAGACTTACTCCAGGGGTCCTCAAACTTTTTAAACAGGGGGCCAGTTCACTGTCCCTCAGACCGTTGGAGGGCTGGACTATAGTTTAAAAAAAACTATGAACAAATTCCTATGCACACTGCACATATCTTATTTTGAAGTAAAAAAAACAAAACGGGAACAAATACAATATTTGTATTTGCATGTGGCCCGCGGGCCGTAGTTTGAGGACCCCTGACTTACTCAAACCCAGACTTGAACTTTTTTCTCCCTTCCATTTCGATTATCTGCTACTCCTGCCTTCAGATTCCCCTTTTCACTCTTTGGCTGAGATATCCGAGGCCGCCCTCTCACTGCCCGTGCCTGCACTCTAGCCTCCTTAGGGCCCTGCCTTCCCATGGCTCCCCTCCTGACCAGAATCTTCCTTCCTTCCACATCTCACCTGCGCAGAGTCACTTTCTCTCAGCATGCTCCCTCTGCCAAGCTCTGTCTGCAGACACTGTCACAGCTTCCTAGCTTCTTGTGTTCTCAGGCAAACTGGCTCTCCCTCACTCACAGATGCCTCCCAGGACCCTCTCTCTACTGCATCTCCCAGTGCCTGAGGTCCAGACCCAACCTTCCTCCTGCCTGGTGGGCACCTCTACAGTGAGCTACCCCAACAACTACAGTTGGCATTGTACCCTTTACAAGCGAGGCAATGGAGCTCAATATAAAGAGGCAGCACTTTGGTATCAGAAGACCTGATCCAGGTACTGGCTCCATCACTCTCTGGCTGTGTGGTCTTAGGCAAACATATTTGCATTGTGAAACCACCAATATCACCTAGAGGACATGATCATCCTTACTGTTAACGTATGAGGCAGTAAAACTGAGTTCTTGAGGTCATGGCCTTGGACTCAGACTCTGTCTCTTATTAGCTTAGTCTGTTTCCTTAAGCACTTTGGCCCTCAGTTTCTTCTGTAAAGTGAAGATGATAACAATAGACCATATGTGATTGTACTTCTGCATAATCCTATCTAAGAAAGAGGAAATATGCAAATTGACCATCACACCTTCACAAAGATGGCGGCGCCCACAGAGGAGGTGGGGTTTCCATAACACAAGATGGCTGCACCCATAGCAGAGGCCAAGTTCCCATAACAAGCCTTAATGAGCAATCAGCAGGGACCTGAGGCTGCATGGCACTGGGCCAGGGCAGGAAGACCTGAGGCTGCGCCCCCCGCCCTGGCGCCAGGCTGAGGGATCTCAGGCTGTGCCCTCTGCCCTGGCACCGGGCCAGGGGACCTGAGGCCATGCCCCTCACCCAGCGGGGCTTGATGGTGGACCGCAAGGTCCTCCCCCCACCCCGGTGCTGGGCCAGGGGACCTCAGGCTGCTTCCCCTGCCCCAGGCCAGGGGACCTCAGGCCATGCACCCCACCCTGGCGCCAGGGGACCTGAGGCTGCACCCCAAACCTGGTGCTGGTCCAGGGGACCTGAGGTTGTGCCCCCCACCCAGCAGGGCTTGATGGGGGACCTGAGGCTGTGCCCCCAACCAAGCGGGGCTTGACAGGGGACTTGAGGCTGCGCCCCCCTCCTGGCGGGGCTTGACGGGGGACCTCAAGGTGCACCCCCTGACCCAGCCCAGGCCAGGGGACCTAAAGCCATGCCCCCCACCCCGGCACCAGGCCAGAGGATCTCAGGCTGCACCCCCCACCCCAGCACCGGGCCGGGGTACCTCAGGCCACGCCCCCTGCCCAGCAGGGCTTGACAAGGGTGGGGCTAGCTGGGTCTGGATCTCGCCCAATTGGGGGTGGGGCTGACTGGGTCTGGGTCTCGCGTGATTTTGAGGCACCACAGGTGGGCCGGGACTTGACTCTAGGTCCCACGGTGAGCCCCAGACTCTGACAGGAGGAAGATTTTCATATACATTTTACTAATTTTCTTTCATCTCTGACACTTCTATTACAGAGAAAGGGCAAATAGCAATATTAAAATATTTCCTTTAATTAATCCCCTTTTAATGTGCACAAATTTCGTGCACCGGGCCACTAGTATACTTATAACAGTATCTGGTATATAAGAAACACCTTAGAAATGTTTGATGTTGTTATTTATGAACTGTAAAGTATTATGCAGACGTTACTTATTTAATTTTAAATATCAGTTGCTCTCAGCGTTGCTACATCATACTGGACAGGCTGCACATCAGAGAAACTTAGCTGTAAGTGTTCATAATACAAGGACATTTTGAGACTCATTGCAATGTTCAGAGGCAGCTATGGCCTTTGGCTACATAAAAATCTTGCCCAGAATGAGAGAAGCAGAAGTGAGCTGCAGAGGAAGGCAGGGGACCTATTCAGCAGAGATCCAGCTTTGTGTCCATCTCTATATTAGCTAAATTCATCAAACATAGGTTTGTTTCTGCCTAAGTTCATATTCAAATGGCTCAATTCAGAGCCAGAATGTGAAATGGGCAAGTAAGTGGACATGACATGTGTTGTTGTGATCAAATGCAAAGGATATGTGCCATCTGGCATTTGCAGGCTTTTAACCTCCATGCTGTGTGTGTCCAGCCCTCTCAGGAGGGCTATTGGAGGCCCTCTGGTCACACACACATTTGCATGTGGGGACACACTCACATACAGAGGTCCTCAAGATGGGAGGAGTGGCCTGGGGAGGGCGGAGGGAAAAGACCAGGAGAGAGCTCTCCTCTGAGGTCTGGCTGCAGACAGTGTCCACTGTAGACATCAGAAGGAAGAGATGCTGAACTCCCAGGGACTTTGGGTCCCTCCAGAACCCTTGGCAAGTCTGTTTATTTCCAGCACAACTGGGACATTCATTTCAATTTCTCAAAAATTGCATCCTTCCTACCCTAACCTGCCCCTCACTTAACCACCCCAGAATAATGCATGCTATGGTTATGGGCTATTAAGCAAGGACTGCCCTGGTTTCCAAGAGAGCACATTTCATTTGTTGGTGAACTAATTCATACAAGTACTGCGATAACAAATGTAAGGCTCTTTCCAAGCAAAGGCATTGCACAACCTTAAATTATTTTTGCTTGCAAAAACATATACCCCCAGAGTTAGGCACTCTAAGACCTCTGAGTGCCTGGGGATGGCTAGAGCTGACAGGAATTGGAGGAGGAGATCATGTGATGGAAGGGAAAAATGCGTCCAGTTCCTTTCAGTCCAGTTCCTGCTCCTCCTGGAGGGTGACCTTGGGCAAGACTCAGTTTCTTTATTTATGAAATGGGGATAATTATGTCTCCATACAGAGTCGTCATCAGAATTAAAGAGCATGTTTATGAATGGTCTTCTACCATGGTTGGCACAGAGATGGCACTCAAAAAGGGAATCATTAAGATGAAATTTGTAAGTTATGTTCTACTGAAGAGCTTGTGCAGGTCATTCTGGCTCTCTGATTTGGCCCACTCCCCTGTCCACCTCCATTGTGGATCCCCAACATAAAGGCCACCTGTCTTCCTTTAGAACTAATGATAGTAATATGCAACACTAGTATGTGTGAGCAATTTTACATGTATTCATCCATTAAATCCATGCTACAGTTCTATGGTATCTATTATTATTCCTATTTTACAGATGTAGAAACTGAGGCCCAGCCCTGGCTGGTTTGGCTCAGTGGATAGAGCGTCGACCTGTGGACTGAAGGGTCCTGGGTTCGATTCTGGTCAGGGGCACATCCCAGGGTTGCAGGCTTGATCTCCAGTAGGGGACATGCAGGAGGCAGCCGATCAATGATTCTCTCTCGTCATTGATGTTTCTATCTCTCTCTCCCTCTCCCGTCCTCTCTGAAGTCAATGAAAATACATATTTTTTAAAGAAAGAAACTGAGGCCCAGAAAAGCGAGGTAGCTTGGCTGATGTCACACAGCTAGGATGTGGCAAGCTTGCCTGAGAACCCGCACTCTAGAGAAGGTGCCACACAGTGTCCCTCAGGAGCTTCTGGACTTGGGCCTGAAGCGGGTCAATGAAGGTGTGGCAAGTTCATTTCTTTCACAAGATCCCGGGGAGAACTTTGACATGCAAGTTAGACTCCCCCCTTGAAGGGCCCATGCAGATACCCACACCAAGGTCACCACGAGTGCTGCTCCTACAGCGTCCTGCCTCTGAGGTTGTTCCCTTGCAGTGAATAAATACTTTGAGATGACATCACCGCATGTTGAATCAGCCGGGGAACACTGACTTAGGGCTCAGGGGAAGAAGAGCAGCACAGATAAGTGCTCAGCCAAGCAATCTGCCATCTTCTCCCAAAATGTGTTACTAAGTAAATGACTAATGGCAAAGGTTAAGAACAAGGACCCACCCAGCCGGCATGGCTCAGTGGTTGAGCATCAACCTATGAACCAGGAGGTCACAATTCAGTCTCGGTCAGGGCACATGCCCAGGTTATGGGCTTAATCCCCAGTGTGGGGTATGCAGGAGATAGCCAATCAATGGTTCTCTCTCATCATTAATGTTTCTATCTCTCTCTCCCTCTCCCTTCTCTCTGAAATCAATAAAAGTATATTTTTAAAAGAACAAGGACATGTTTAAAGGGCAGTAGATTTACTAAAATGCCACTGGGGGAAAAGGCAAAACTTTCTGAGGGTGGGAAAATGAAGAGAGTGGGAGAAAGGAAGAAATGTTTTGAGTAATGCAAAAAATATCTGACAGATGAAAAGGTGAGGGAAATCAAGAGTGTTCCATGAGTAGAATTCTACCTTAAATTTTTATTGTCTTACCTTTTCTTACTCCAAAAGGTGGTTTTCTTTTTTTATGGAGTAGTTCCTCACCCCCCAGTCACTTCCTGCAAAGTAATTATGTAACTTCAACTTGTACTAAAGGATATAGAACTCTGTCTGCGCCTCTCCTTCTTGCTCTGCACCCGTGCTCCACTGGAAGCTGCCACAGTAAATGCACAACGTGAGGCATGTAATAAACCCCAGGAGTGCTGTAGCTTAAGCCCTAGTGCTTTTCGATTACTAAAGCAAAGTTAGGTGATGAGAAAGAAGTATCCAGGGTATAGCACCTATATTTCTTTGGCAGTGAATTCAAAATCCAGGGCTTAAATTGCATTGTAATAGTCTCAAGTTAGCAAACCGGACTTTTTTTCCCCTGTCTGTAATAAATATTTGACCCAATCTTCCCAGGCACATTTTTTAAAATTGAGAAGCCATTTGTGTTCACTCAAGGCAACACAAACCATTGTATCTTGTAATGCACATGTCTTTTCACTCAGCCCTGTCATCTAGAGGCCAATTCAATGTAGCCCTCACAGTGGGAGTTCCCAGACCCACAAGTGCCAGAAGGAAGCCAGTTCTCATCTCTGCGGCACAGGAGTGCCCCAGGGAAGGCACTCCAGAGTCAGCAGGTCCAGGCCAGATGCTGCTCAGCCTTTGACCACTAGCCCTTTCATGTGATTTTGATAAGGAAAACACAGGGCAGGTTTTCTATCTTGTCTTCCTTTGAGATTTGCAAAATGGAAAACTTGCAAGAAAAAAAAAGGAGAGAAAGCATAGCAGAGGAAGAGAAATCAGAAAGAAGGAAGAAGAGAAAAACAAGAAGGAAGGAAAGAAAGGAGAAGGGAGGACGAGCACTACATGACTTAGCCATGCCTGCTTTTCCATAGCATTTCTCCACTTCCCCTGGCATTTCTGTGCCTTGTCATCACAGCCTTACAAGGTCAAAGGGAAGGACAAGTAGACAGACCCCTATGTCGCCAATAACCCAGAAAGGTGAAGTCACTCAGCTATGTCACTCAGCCGGGTTGGTACCCATGGTGTTTGAATCCTGGTTCAGTCCCCATACCTTATGATGCATTGCAGGGACAGGGAGATGATGAAAGAAGAAGGACTGGAAGTCTGGCTTTGGCATCTGCCCTGGGATGGGACAGATGACCTTCAGCTTCTTCATAGCTTAGAACCCTGCTCAACTCTTCCCCAAGAATCATAAAAGCTAGAAGTATCCCCACATCCCACATACGGGCCACCTTGCTTAGGGCAGCAGGAGACCAGTGGCAACCTGGTGTATCCTTCAGTCACCTTCAAAGAGTTGCTGGAGGTCTTCAATCACTAAAGCTCCATGGTGGGACCCTTTAAAGTTCTTTCCGTTTTGCAAGATGGAAGAGCAAGTTGTGTTAGTCCAGATCCTCCAAAAAGCAGTGGCTGAGGTGGAATTAAATACAGCAAGATTTTATGAAGGTAAATGCCTGTGTCAAGGGAAACAGGAAGGGGTGCAGAGAAGGTAGGGGAGTCTACCTTCATGCCTCCACTGCACTCAGTCACTGAAGGGAGCAGCCCATGGGAGGCATGGCCTCAGTGCAAACCCAGCACAGGACCTGGTGCTGCCGCTGGGACCCTGGTCACTAACGATCCCACTGCCTTTAGCAGGAGGTCTTTCTGGGCTCACTCTAGCAGCCACCATGTGGCAGGTGACAGTTTCCAGTGTGGAAGATTTCCTCTTGCACCTCTTCCATCAGTTCTGAAAGGGAGCTAATGACCAGGTTTAGGGGAAGGCCAGTGCAGAAGGCTCAGTCACCGTGTAGGTAGAGAGTGCAAGCTGGATAAATAAATGCTCACTGGTCCTCTGAAGCTCAGGATCCACCTCCACACACCGCTGGAATGTACCTTAGCTGCAATGGCATTCTCAAGAAGAGGGCTTATCTATTCCACACCTGATCTTAATGCACAGTGTCCAAGGCAGAAGACAAAAGTTTCCCAAAGAATAGTAATATCAAGCAAGGTCCTCCATCTCCAAAATCAAAAGCTGACTTTATTTGAGTCACCTGCTGTTGTAGCTTGGGAATCATTGACCCTTGATAGGAAACTTCGAGATGTTGTCACTAACCAATCCTTCACTGAGCCCTGAGCCAGCCTCCTCCTGTGGGGTGCGTGGAAGCCAACTTTGACCCTCACCACCCCACAACCATGTGCGTGCTTTGCTCTCCCAGGAAGGAAGATGCAAATGCCTGTGTCTCCAGCTCCTTCCTCCACAGGAACCTGTGGCTTCAACAGGACCCAGACTTGGCAGCAAAGGTGAAAAACTCAGAGGTGTCACTCAGGGTGGTGTGAGAGCAGAACAGCCCTTGAGTGAGGGCCACCTCAAATATAGTGCCCCAAGGGCTTCTCTGGTCTACTGGGCACCCTTGCAAGCCATGGAGCAGCTCACTTTGGTTCTTCCCACTGGACTGGAGCCCCTTTCCCCCCTACCCAAGGGTTGGCCAAAACTTACCTCCTCCACAGGGCCTTCCCTGAGAACCCACCAACTCCCTCCTCCAAGGTCCCATTGGCCATCTGGTTACAGAAAATGAGTTACTTTTTCCCACAGTACCTTTGCATTGTCCTTATCTATCCCCTTATCTATCCCCTGCCAGACTGCAAACACCTTACAAACCACCTGGCCTGTCTTCCTATCTTTGTGCTCATTTCACACACTCTGAAGCCCTGGCAGTTGAGAGATTAAGGAGGATCTGTGTGCTGGTTTCTCATGGTGCCAACATGATTCCCAAGGCCACAGAGGCCAAGTCCCACTGTACTTAAGTATTGAAATACAAGAAGGGTGCTCTGGACTCACCATGACAAAGCACGATGAAGAGTAGAGGTGAAGCACGTAGGGTCCTCCCATGCTATCTGGACCAAAGGGATCGCACCTGGCAATCTTGTCCCATGAGTACCCTCTGGGAAATCAGGCCTCATCTTTAAGAAGACTCTGTGGCCATCAAAGGCTTTTCATTAAAAATTATGTATTTCTGAAGAGCTGTCATTTTGATTCACACCTGCAGTGATTTTTCTGCATAAATTCCAAGGGGCAACGCAGTGTTAAGGTGAACTCTCCCTGGTCGTAAAGACTGTGTAAGGTCAGGTATGAGTTGACAAAGATGTTGGAATCAAGGGGGGAAAATGCCCAATACCTTAGAAGCACTTTTCCCATGAAATTCCACCGAGATGACTGCATATCCACCAGCCCATCAAAAGATGAGACTCAAGCAAATTCTGTCGATTCTACTCATTACAAGAAGGGAAGCAGACAGTCATTCATTAATGTGTCATTGGCTGCAAGTCACTAGGCCTCTGCGGTCACTTCTCAAAGGGTGACCATAGGGGAATGGAGACGGAGGCATGCAGGCTCCTCTCTGGATTCCCTTAGGTGTTTTTATAATTGTGGTAAAACACACATAACGTAAAATTTACCATTTAAAGTGTACATTTCAGTGGCATTAAGTACATTAACAATGTTGTGCTTCCATCACCACCTTCCATCTCCTGAGACTTTCCATTTTCCCAAACTGAAATTACTTCCCCATTAAACATCAATTCTCCATTCCCTCCTCCCCTGGAAACCACCGTTCTACTTTCTGTCTCTATGAATTTGACTACTTAAATATCTTATTTGAGTGGAGTCATCCAGTATTTCTCGTTTTGTGACTGGCTTATTTCACTCAGCATACTGTCCTCAAGGTTCATCCATGTCGTAGCCTGTGTCAGCATTCCCTTCCTTTTCCAGGCTGAATCATATTCCATTGTATGTATGCTTTCTTGGGTTTTGCATATATGTCTAAAGCCATGGATCTCAAGATTTCTTTTGCATAGAACCACATGGTGTGTTTGTTAAAGATGCCAGTTCCTGAGTCCCAGCTCCAGAGGTGCTCCTGCAGTGAGACTGCCCAGGTGGCTTGATGCAGGTAGGGCAGGGCCACCCTTTGAAGAACAGAGCTTGTGACATTACCCGTCACAAGGCAACAGGTTATTAACCCATTTTCACAAGCTCAGTTCTTTCCTCAAACACCCTCTGCACTATGCAACCAGCAGCTCTCTGGTGCAAAAATAGGCCATGATTTGGGCTGTGAGGGTCCAGCCCAGCTCACTTACCTAGACACTGAGTCTGCAATTCATCTTGGTACGTGGGTTCTAAAGCTGAGGCTGGATAACCACCACGGGGTAATGGACACCGAGTGAGGTATTCACAGCATTGGGAATCCATAAGGCTTCCTGGTGTGGCCCTGAGCAGAGCTCCTCCTGGCCACTCCAAACAGTAGGGAGTGAACCCAGACATTTGGCCGGTGGTACTATGCTAATCGGGGCTTCTTGCCAGGAGCACGGGGAATCTCCGAATCCCAGAGGCACTAGCATCTCTGACTGGGGGTAACACATGACCACTCACAGAACTGGAAACCCCTTTTCCTTTTCTTTCCTTTAGACTGCACTCAAGAGGTGAAGCAGCTTTTAAGCCACTCAAAGGCCCTAATATAATGTGGCCTACCTCCCCTATATTTGCAGGGAAGAACCCATAAGCAATTCTTCCCAAAATACATGCAATCTGATTTTCCATCCTGCTTACACCTTGAAGCAGTTGCCAACTTCTTCATTGAAGAAGAAAAAACAATCCCAACATGCAATCCCTGGTGAGGCACCCTTCAAGTAAGGCTGCCATGACACATTCATTGAGTGCCATCTACATGCTAAGCCCTTAGCTTTAGCAGCTCCTAAGCTGAAGCCTCCCCACTCCCCTACAGCTTCCATCCATCCACAATAAAGACCCTAGCATGGCTCTGAGGCTCTGTAGTACCATTAATTATCCAAGAATAGTCATGGGGTCTATTTATTATGACCAAAAAATGGGGCTATCATTTAGAAAAGTTTGCATCAAAGAATCAAAACTTTACTTGACTAGACAACTCAACCAGCATTACCCATACAGTCTAGTATCAGTCAGGGTTCTCCAGAGAAACAGAACCAATTGGCTGTGTGTATATAGAGAAAGATTTCCTTTAAGGAATTGGTTGACATGATTGTGGGGACTGGCAAGTCTAGAATCTGCAGGGCTGGCCAGCAGGCTGGGGACTCAAGGAAAAATTGATGTTGCAGCTCAAGTCTAAAAGCATCTGAAGGCAGAATTCCTTCTTCCTCAGGAGACAGTCTTTTCTTTCAAGACCTTCAATTGATTGGATGAGGCCTACCCACATTATGAAGGCATTATTAAGTGCTAACCTCATCTAAAAAAAAATACCTTCAGGGCAACATCTAGACTGGTGTCTGATCAACCAGATACCATAATCTAGCCAAGTTAATGCATAAAATTAACCATCACAGCCTACTTACATGGAAAACTCAGTATCATTAAAATAGATTCTTTTCAAGCTGTTAATACTGAGCACTGAGAGAATACACATCCTTTAGAATCTGGGTTGACATTCCTTCTATATAAACCCCTTCATGACCTTCTGCAGCATCAAATTCTTTAGGGCAACTAAAAGAAGAAGTTTATAAACCTGACAGAATTCATGGAATAAGGATGGTTTTTGAAAGCCATTTTATTGAGGACATTTCAAGCTCATACAGAACTAGAGAAGCTAGTATAAAGAATCCCCCTGTATCCAATTTCAACAACCATCAACATACTAACTGTTTTACCTACATCCTCCCCACAAACATATACCCACACTTTCTTCTGGAGCTAAATGCAAATCTCAGCCATTTAACCTGTAAATACTTCAGTATGGATTGCTAACAGATAATACTTTTACAATGTAACCATAAGACTATTGTCCCACCCAACAAAACTAACCATGTGATATACAGTCCATATTAGATATTTCCCAATTGTCTCAAAAACAACTCTTTCCAGTTGCTGGCTGATACTCAGAGGAGTATTGACCTTCTGGAGAATTAAAGTACTGAAACAAAAGGGTTTTTGCCTTTTGACATCTCTGCTAGAATGTTCCTTCCTCCCTACCTCCACCTCACCCATCACTCTCTGAGCAGGACCAGGAGTCAAGGGGATACTTTTGGAGTGCTGGTGAGGCAGTGTCCTAGGACTTGACATCAATTTCTCATCCAGGAGATCCCTTCATCATCAGAAAAGCAGCCCTTTCAATGTCTGCATTCTACATGGGGCCAAGAGGTCAGAGAGCACGCCTTTACTGAAGAGTCAGCAACACCCCCTGCAGACCTCCGGTGACTCTACATGGGCCATGAAGTTCAAATAGCTTAGGACACACTTATGATGGGCTCCCTGGAGAAGTTGGGTTCTGAAGGGTGAGGGGAAGAGGCACGCTTGGTTATTTCAGTGTGAAAATACATAACTACCTTACTCTGAAACACTTAAGGAGCTGTGTGTGTAAAATCTTCATGCGCATGTCGTCAAGCAGAAGACAAGGAGAAACCCCCAGAAACCTTGCGACTTTCCTTAAGCAAGCCTAGGTGAAATGCGACAGAGCCCATCAGATTTCCTTCCTAGAGTTCTGCGCACTCAATACTAGAACCTGTGTTCAAGCTACAGGTTCTAATAGAAATAAAGCTATTTTATAATTATAGGTTTAAATTAAAAAAGAATTTTGTTTAAACACCATCAGCCCTGCTGATCAAAATAGCTTATAACACCTGTAGCACCTATTTACTCCCCCAGGTATAAAAAGTTATGTTAATTCATCTGCTTACAGATATTTTATGAATCCTTCCCCATTTTTGTAAAATAAGTTCTCAATTTCAGGAGAATAACTATGAAGGGAGTATCATTGGGATTAAAATCAAAGGCTTTGGAATCACATCCCACACTTTAAATTCTTAATAGCTCTTTGACCTCAGGACAAACTAATTAGCCTCTTTGATGTCATTTTCCCACCTACAAACTGAGGACAAGAGTATGTCCATTATGGGGCTATTATGAATGTGTAACAAGATAACATGCCCCCATTTTTTTAAAAAACACACAACATTTATTAAGTGCTAGGCCCTCTTTGAGGAGGAGGTAATTAAATGGAGACCTGAATGATGAGGATTCAGGCATGCAAAGATTTGGGAGGAAAGCATTTTAGGCAGAGGGAACAGCAAATGCCACATTTCAAGAGCCGGTCTAAGTCTGGAGTATGTGAGCCAGAAAATGAAGGGAGAGAGTGTACAAGACATGAACAGTGAAGTAGGCAAGGCCTGCCTATGAGTCTTATAGGACTTGAGAAGGAGTTTGGATTCGTTCTAATTGTAGAAGGTTATAAGCACAGTGTATGCTGCTCTGATTTAGAGTAACATTTCATATGATCACTGTGTCCACTTATCAGTGAAATGATTGGAAAGGGTAAGAAGAGGAGTGGTGGGACCAATTGGGAGACTTAGAGGGCCCAGCAGAGAGAAGACAGTGGCGTAGACTAGGATTGGAGCGGAGCCAATGAGGAGAGGCAGTCAGATTTGGAATACATTTTAAAAATAAATCTGCCAAGACTAGGTGGAGAAATGTAAGGAGCAAGGGAAAATAAATGCATAAAGAATGATTCCTGTGCCTGAGGTCCCAGAGTGGATAAGATAGTGGTACCATTTATAGAGAGAAAAGACTTGGGAGAAACAGCTGTGAGGAGGTACAAAAGCAAGAGTTCTCTGTTGGCCACCTAAACTTAAGGTGATTAATAAACATCTAAGTGGAGATGTCAACTGGGCAGGTAAGTTTAGGAATCTAGAAACCTGGGGGGAATCAAGCTATTGTGAGTCTTCACTATAGAGATGGTATTGAAAGTTAAGGGTGCCAATCCTTGGGGAGAAAAAAAGGGGAAGGGGAGGGATCTAGAGCTGAGCCTTAGAATATTCCAGCATCTAGAGCAGCGGTTCTCAACCTGTGGGTCTTGACCCCTTTGGGGGTCTAACGACCCTTTCACAGGGGTCGCCTAAATACATCCTGCATATCAGATATTTACATTACAATTCCTAACAGTAGCAAAGTTACAGTTATGAAGTAGCAACGAAACTAATTTTATGGTTGGGGTCACCACAACATGAGGAACTGTATTAAAGGGTCGCAGCATTAGGAAGGTTGAGAACCACTGATCTAGAAGATAGCTAGAAGACACTGAGAAGGAGCAGCTGGTGAGATGACAGGAAAACCAGAAGAATGAAAATGAAATGAAGTTCAAAAAAATGTTTCTCAAAGGAAGGAGTTGACAGTCAACTTTGCCAAATGTTGCTAAAAGATACAGTAAAAAGAGGGTAGCAATAAGCCATGGCACTTGACAGGCCTGCAGTCTTTGTTGACCTTAATAACAGCAGTTTCAGTGGAACAATGGGGCTGAAAGCCTGACTGAGAGGATTCAGGAGAGAAAGGAAGGTAGAAAAGGAGAGCAGACATGATGATGTCGTTTTTCTAGGAAGAAGACGAAAAATCCTATATAATAAAAGGCTAATATGCAAATAGACTGAACGGCGGAACAACTGGAACAACCGAACAACCGGTTGCTATGACATGCGCTGGCCACCAGGGAGCGTGAGCGAAACATAGTGGGCATCAAACATGGTGGAATGGTGGAACAGGTGAGCAGAGGCGCCAGACCAAGGCGGGCACCAGTCACTGTCATCGGGGTGAGCCACTAGTGCTTACTGAAAATTCTTTGCTCCTGTGCACCGCAGTCCCATGCTGGACCCGCCACTCACACCCACTGCCAGCGCCAGCCCTGCTCACACCCGCAGCCAGCACTGGAGCTGCCATTCGCACCTGTTGCTGGAGCCTGGCTCCGGTCCCAATCACTCAGCACCATCAGAGGTTGCAAGCAGCGGCTGCCAGCCCTGATCGCCCCTGAGGGCTTCTCCACCTCCCCCTGTGTGGGCCCCAGTCACTCCGCACCATCAGCATGTGGGAGCGGTGGCAGCGGGAGCCAGGCTGCCAGCAGACAGAGGACTGAGGGCCTCGGCGGAAGGGGGCTCAGAGGATGGGCCAAGACTGGCCCCTGTGCCTACTGCAGCCTTGTAGCCCACAGTTTCTTTCAAGGTGCACAAATTCATGCACTGGGCCCCTAGTTTATACTAATAAAATGGTAATATGCTAATTAGACCAGGAGACCTTTCGGGAGACCTTCCGGATGTCCTTCCATGGTGGCAGGGTCAAGGCAGAGGTGGTTAGGGGCAATCAGGCCAGTGGGGAGGGCAGTTGGGGGCAAGCAGGCCGGGGGGGGGGGCAGTTGGGGGAGAGAAGGCTGGCAGGCAGAGTGGTTAGGGGTGATCAGGCAGGCAGCCAGGTGAGCGGTTAGGAGCCAGCAGTCTCTGATTGGAGAGGGTGCAGGCTGGGCTGACAGACACCCCCCCCCCCCCCTGCATGAATTTCGTGCACCGGGCCACTAGTCTATATAATAAAAGCCAAAGCAACCATTATGGCAGAACGAGCAGAACAACAGGTCGCTATGATGCGCACTGACCACCAAGGGGCAGACACTCAATGCAGAAGCTGCCCCTTGATGGTCAGTGCACTCCTACTGCAGGAACACCACTCAGCCAGAAGCCAGGCTCATGGCTGGCATGCTCAGCAGCAGTGGCAGGAGCCTCTCCTGCCTCCACAGCAGTGCTAAGGAACAATGAGCCAAGTAGTAAGGAGCAGCAAGCAGGTGAACAGTAAGGAGCAAGAGGTCCCAGACTGCGAGAGGAATGTCCGACTACCAGCTTAGGCCCGCTCCCCCGTGGGGATAAGCCGCCAGTCGGACATCCCCTGAGGGGTCCCAGACTGCAAGAGGGTGCAGGCCAGGCTGAGGGGACCCCCACCCTCCACTACACGAATTTTGTGCACCGGGCCTCTAGTGAATTGATAACTAGATAGGCATGAAGATCAAAGAAGAGTCAAGGGCATTTCAATGTGCCCTTGGGAAGAATGTAGTACAGAGGGAGAAACTGATGATGCTGGACAGAAAGGTAATCTTTGTAAAAGTACTTCTTTTGTTAATAATTGGTGCATATATGCATTTATTTCTACTGTTTCTTTCACCTAGGGATTCTTTAGCTTAGACTCACAGCGGTTCTCAGCCTGTGGGTCGCGAACAATGAAAATACATCCTGCATATCAGATATTTACATTACAATTCATAACAGTAGCAAAATTACAGTTATGAAGTAGCAACGAAAGTAATTTTATGGCTGGGGGTCACCACAACATGAGGAACTGTATTAAAGGGTCGTGGCATTAGGAAGGTTGAGAACCACTGGCTTAGAGTCTCTACTTCTCTGATATTAACATAGGACCAGAGATATATTAAAAGTTACACATTTTAATAGAAAGAATATCTAATCCTCCATTTGTGAGAAAATGTCCCCAAAGAACTAGTTTATTTGGATACTAGAGGCCCAGTGCATGAGATTCATCCACTCAGGGGGTCCTTCAGCCTGGCCTGTGCCCTCTCACAGTCCAGGTGCCCTCAGTGGATGTCCGACTGACGGCTTATGCCCGCTCCCTGTCAGTCAGACATCCTTAGCACTGCTGCAGAGGCGGAGAGGCTCCCACCACCGCCACTGCGCTCACCAGCTGTGAGCCCGGCTTCTGGGCTTCTGGCTGAGCGGCGCTCCCCCTGTGGGAGCACACTGGCAACCAGGGGGCAGCTCCTGCGTTGAGCATCTGTCCCCTGGTGGTCAGTGCGCGTCATAGCGGCCAGTTGTTCCATAGTTCGGTTGATATGCATATTATCCTTTTATTATATAGGATATGAGATCCTTAGACGTGCAAATTCTCACAGCCTTAAAATTATTCATCCCCAATATTTTCCATGTATACCAGCTACCTATTCACTCAAGTTTATGACTCAGATCCTGACATGCTGAATTACAATTCCCCTAAGGCCACATTGTTCAGGCCACTGTACCTTGTACCTTCACACCACCCGCAACATGCCTACCTCAGGAACAGCCTCCTGCCATATTCTCTAGGCAGCCTCCCTCCCTTGGGTCTGCACTAACCTCTGTATATCTCTTCTCCGTGTTTTCTTTCTATAAAGGTAACTGGGACCCAAGAAAGTGTTACAAACAAAGATTACAGTTAAGCCAACTCTGTGAAACTGAAGTTGATTTAACAAAAACAATAATTTTTTTAAAATAATGTCTATGCTTGGAGAAAACACAAGCAATACAGTAAAGAAGCAGAAGAACTCAAAATTCAACTAAGATCACATCCCCAGACTCAACCACCATTACCCTTTTGCTCAATGTCCTCCAAACTCACTGTAATCCTGAATTTTCCTGCATCAAAGAGACCTGCCCTGGAACAGCAGAAATACCCCCAGACAGCTCTGGTTTTGGTTTACTACAATGAGTATCACAGGGGGCTTGACTTATTTTTTATTTTTTATTTTTATTTTTATTTTTTATTTTTTGTATTTTTGTGCTTAGCACAAACACTGGCACTGTAGAGGACCCACTTACATTCATGAAATTAATGAACAAGGGCATATCTGACTGAAAAACAGCAACAGCAAGAACAATACAGTTCCCTCACATCCCCAACAGATGAAGAAATTGAAATGCAGAAAGAAAGGCAAATTCAGCTGTCCTGAAGGGGAAGCATGGAGTACTGGAAGGTTCGTGGTCTTTGCTTTAAAACAGATCCAAATAGAAGTGACATTTCAAATGAATGTGAAAATATATTTTAAATAAATATGGCTGAGATAATTACTACATAATATAAGAAAAACTAAAGTTACAGCCTTATTTCATGCCTTATGAAACCATGTAAGAATGAGAAGACCATGTAGGTAAGCATAGCTTTAGGATAAGAACAGGATAACAAAGACATGGATATAAAAAGAAGAATCAATTGCTTGACAACACAAATTGAAAAAGACCTTTAAAAATTGAAAGGCAAGTGGAAAACTATTTTGAAGTATTAGATTGATAGTCTCAACATATAGAGCTCTTATGAATCAATAAGATAAAAGCATTAATTGGCCAAGGAAATGAAAAAGGTAATTCATAAAAGAAGAAATACAAATTGACCGTTCATATTGGATTTTATAGGACTACATGTATTAGAGGGCATAAAGATGCTAGGATTTAAGAATGAAAAATTAAAAGAAGACAACTTTTTGCCTTGGCTAGTGTGGCTCAGTTGGTTGAGCATCATCCTGTGCACCAAAAGGTCGCAGGTTTGATTCCCAGTCAGGGCACATACCCAGGTTGCAGATTCAATATGCCCAGTCTGGGTGAGTACAGGAGGCAATGTTTCTCTCTCTCTCCCTCTCCTTTCCTCTCTCTCTAAAATTCAATTACATCTTTTTTAAAAATTCAAATAAAAGAAGACAATTTTTCTTTTGCCTACAAAGTTGGCAAAAGATTAAAAAGGATACTAACCATTGTTGATGACAATATAAAAAAATAGGCATTTCTACTCTACTGGTTGAATTGTATATGGGAATAACTATTTGGGGGGTCAACTTAGCAATATATATATATATATATATATATATATATATATATATATATATGCCGGAAGCAGGTCCATCCTTGCTGCTTGACACAGTCGCTGCAGGAAAGAAACATCTGCACAGCATATGTTTCAAGGGACCTGGCGTATATAGCATACTGTTCTTAATATGTTTGCTCCCCTTAGCGCTATGTGTTTTAACCAAGGTCACCTCTCCGAGAAAGGTTGTTTCCCCAGGTAGGGATTTTCCCTGAAGTTAGGGAGGGAATAAAATCCCTTAACTAAGTGCCAGGCGGGTAATTAATCACTTTAACTACGAACAATCACGCTTAAGCTACATAATCTTTACTTAGGATAATCTCCTTCAGTTACTTCCTTGTAGCTTAATAGAACAATAGAGTAACCTTGGAATGGAGATAAGAAACACCCTAACCTTTGGAATAGAAATTGATAGGATTGAAATCAACTGGTATAAATACAGATGTAACAAGACAACAGAAGACAGAACCTAGAGACAGAACCTAAACAGAACCTGGCTGGAGAACCTGGAGAACCTGGCTGGAGAACCTAGCGAGAGAACATGGCTACAGAACCTGGCTGGAGAACCTAGCAAGAGAACATGGCTACAGAACCTGGCTGGAGAACCCAGTGAGAGAACATGGCTACAGAACCTGGCTGGAGAACCTAGCAAGAGAACATGGCTATAGAACCTGGACAGAACTTTGCTGGAGATCCTGGCTAGGCTGCTGATCAACTGAACGCTGTCTCTGTGTCATTACTTCTTCGCCGACTCCGTCCACACCTTTGGAGATCCCTGGACCTGCTGGGGCTGGACCCCAACATATATATATCAAAGGTCTTTCAAATGTGCATGCCAGTTTACTTATCATTAGCAAAATTAAGAATTTATCACAAAGAAGTTTTTAAATTTATGTGCAAAGATGTTAACTGTGGTGAGCTTTGGGTTTATGTTTTTTCTTTTGTACTTTTTATTATTTTCCAAGTGTTCTGAATTGAACTTAGATATTTTAATTAAAGATAAATAATAAATGAGCACTTTCAGTTAAAGATGGTAGATTGAACATTAATATTTACCTCCATTTCCACCCCAAAGCAAAATAAGAAACATCTGATTTTTATGGCATTAACCCAAAAAGACAGTGAGAGTGGGAAAAGAAAATTTTGGAAGCTGAAAGTAAAGGAAGAGAAAAAACTGATTTAGCAAAACTGAACAAACAGTAGGAAAGCCAAGATGCAACCAGATTCACATCATAGACCTTCAAAGGGCTCGGACTTGGCAGCACCAGGTTCCTTTGGCAGTGAAGAAAAACATAGGGCTGGAACAGAGGTTTGGTTGAAAGCTTGCTTGGAAAGCAGACCCTACCAGCTCTTCTTTCCAACTTCCACAAAGGGAAGAAACCTGGAGGGTTTTTTTTCCAATCGCTGAAGAGGTATAATGGAACATCTCTGAGTTAGGTAACATTAGGCAGAAGTGAGGACAGGAGGACTCTACGAAGAGAAGGACTAAGGAAAAGTATACATGTTGACTCTCTGGGTCCCTAGCCTTCCTTCCCCTCTTGACTCTAAGAAGGTTAACAGCCCAGATTACATCTTCTGGGAAGAAGACTAAAAAATTCTTCTCTTGAGAACAACTGATAGTTGCCAGATCAGAGGGGTCTTGTGGGGGAGGGGGGGGTAGGATGGGTGAAAAAGGTGATGGGATTAAGAAGTATAAATTGGAGGTTATAAAGATAGTCAGAGATGTAAAGTGAAACACAGGGAATATAGTCAGTAATCCTATATAATAAAAGCCCAGCGACCGAACGGCGGAATGACCAGAATGACTGGTCAACCAGTTGCTATGATGTACACTGACCACCAGGGGCAGACGCTCAACACAGGAGCTGCCCCATGGTGGTCAGTGTGCTACCACAGTGGGAGTGCTGGTTGGCTGACCAGGATGAGCGGCTGCTCTTGCTGCGAATGCCGGGCCGACAGGCAGAAACCCAGGCTGTGATCATCACCTCCTCGCTCCAGGCTCCTCCTCCTCACTCCCTGCTTGCCTGCTCCGGACTCCTGCAGGCTGTGCAGCATCACCACTGGGCTGGCAGAACTGACCCTGGAGGCTGGGAGGAGGATTTGTGGCCACTGCGTGACTGAGTACTACTCCACAGCCTCTCAGTGCTATTGTCCTTGGGCCTGGCCCCGACTAGGTCCCCTGGAGAGGCAAGTGCTCCAGCTCCACAGAAGATGCCGGACTATAGAGCAGCCACTCAGAGGGCGGGTCCACAGCCACTAAGGCTGACTGGGATGAGCAGAGCTCCCACAGCGGGCAGATCCCTGCAGGCCACGCCCCCCCACCAGTGCATGAATCCTGTGCACCGGGCCTCTACTATTGTAATAACTATGCATGGTGTCAGATGGGTACTAGGCTTATCAGGTGATCACTTCATAAGTTGTATAAATGTCTAACCAGTATGCTGTACACCTGAAACTAACATAAATATTGAATGTCAACTGTCATTGAAAAAAGAAAAAGAAAAGTAAAGAAACAGTCATCTTAACCCAGGAGAGAATGAAAAGAAATCCCAGAATGATAGTTGTGCAGTAAGCAATTAAGTCCAAATTAGAACCTGGAGAATTCAGCAAGCACTGAAACAAACAAAAAAAGAAAGAAAGAAAGAGAGAAAAGAAACAAAACAGTGTATTCATAAAGAAAATGGATCCCCTGAAAGAAATAGTACAATTTTAAGTGGATAATTTTATGCATGAATATGTAAAATGATGAGTATATAAAGTAATAATAAAGTAAGTAGTTACAATATGTTGTCCTTCTTCTCTTCTCCTGAAAGCTCTGTTTCTGCTGGTTTTTTGAGGTTTTTCTTCTCCTTCAAGAACCTGAATGAGTTAACTTAAGATCTCATTTCCTTTTCTAGTTTTCAATCACATTACATAGTTTTCACTGAACATATATTTATATAATCTTAATATTATAAACTCTGGATATTGGCTTGTAGTTTTTATAATCAGGCTATAGATAAAGCATAAAGGGCATATATGGTTATAGAACAGAATATATGTTATAAACCAAGACACTGAAATGTAACAATATAGATGGCAGGGGTTAGGAGAGAGATCAAGGTGGAACAGTGGCTCTAGCCAGTTTGGTTCAGTGGATAGAGCATCAGCCCACAGACTGAAGGGCCCCGGGTTCAATTCAGGTCAAAGGCACAGGTACCTCGGTTGCTGACTCATCCCCTAGCATATGCAGGAGGCAACCAATTGACGTGTCTCTCTCACATTGATGTTTCACTCTGTCTCTCCCCCTCTCTTCCACTCTCTCTAAAAATCAATGGAAAAATACCCTCAGGTGAGGATTAACAAAACAAACAAACAAAAAAGGGGAACAGTGAAGGGGAATGTATAGAATTCAAGGGAAACTCTAAAATTGAGAAGACAAGATATAAAAGTTCAAAAATATTGTTTAAAGTTATAGCTGTAACCAAAGGAAGAATTGAAAATAAAATGTGACTAGCAGAAAATAAGAGGAGTAAAAAAAGATAAATTCATCATTATTATGGTGAGGAGACTATAGATACTGCCTAAAAATCTATGAATCAAGAATAAAGGTAAATTCCTATCATTTAGAATTATGGCAGTAACTATCAGAAAGACTAAAAGGAGAAAGTTTAAAAAGTTATTCCTAAGGAAGAGAATAGGCTGAGATGGGTAGAGAAGAAGGAAAACTTTGACTTTTCATTTATAAAATTTCATTCATTCTTTCATATCATTTAAAACAGTTCTCATACCATTACCATGGGAAAGTATTATTTTTATAAATTACTAGAGGCCTGGTGCACGAATTCATGTATGGGTAGAGTCCGGCTGGCCCACCCCGATCAAACTCCCGGTTGAACTCCTGGTCGAGGGGACAATTTGCACACTAGCCTTTTATTATGTAGGATAACACACATGCAAAAATTAACATGCTATTTAAAATTAAGATCATAAATCCCTAAATATGAGCTAAGACTTTCTTGGCTGAAGTCCCCCATTGATTGGATGGTCTGTGACACAGAGAGGAAGGGAGAGAGATAGAGAGTCAGAAACATCGATGAGAGAGAAACATCGATCAGCCGCCTCTTGCACACCCCCTACTGGGGATGCGCCCGCAACCCAGGTACATGCCCTTGACCGGAATCGAACCCGGGACCCTTCAGTCCGCAGGCCGACGCTCCATCCACTGAGCCAAACCGGTTTCGGTGAGCTAAGACTTTCTTGGCTGAAGTCCCCCATTGATTGGATGGTCTGTGAGAACTCCCCAGTCTAACATTCAATGATTCAATAACCTGGGCCCCCTCCAAGGCTCTAAAGGAAAGACTACAAATTTGACTTCAGAAATGTCAACACCATCTCTTCTAGAAGTACATAGCCAGTGCCTTTGACCCCCAGTCTTATAAGTAGAGGAGGTCTCCCAGAGTATTTCTGTTCCCTTCACTGGTTTACAACATCAGAGATAGAATGTGTTTTTGGAAACAATCCAGAGGACAATGTTTTCCCCAAGGCCTGCTGTGACAGAGATTATCTTTCTTATAGGATTTATACTGTACTTTTACATTAAGTATCTCACTTAACGTTCACAACATATCAAAGTTACTTTGCAACAATCCTTTGAGACGGGGAGAATGTGTATAATGATGAGAAAACAGTCCCAGAGATGGAAGTCACAGCCCAGGAGCTCTCAGCTGCTAAATCATAAAGATAACAGCTCAGACATATCTCTGACCCTAAGTACTGGTCTCTCCACTAAACTGGCTGCCTCTAGCATCTGTAAAAATTCAGTGACCCAATCTTCTTCAAATTTTTTAGAGAACAGAAAAAGGAGGAACACTGCCCAGACTCATTTTATTAGCTATCATAAGCAAGGTATAAAAACTCAATAAGGACAGCCTGGCCGGTGTGGCTCAGTGGTTGAGCTTCGACCTATGAACCAGAAAGTCACCTTTCGATTCCTGATCAGGGCATATGCCCAGGTTGCAGGCTTGATCAATCCCCAGTTAGGGGCATACAGGAGGCAGCTGATCAATGGTTTTCATCATTGATGTCTCTATCTCCTGCTCTCCCTTCCTCTCTGAAATAAATAAAAAAATATTTTTAAATGTTATTTTAAAAACTCAATAAGGACAGTATTGGAAAGCAAAACTGAAGATCAATCTCATTCATGAACGTGAGTGTGGAAATCCTGAACAAAATATTAGCAAACTGAAATCAGAAATTTTAAAAAATGAAAAAAAAAATTCATGACCAAATTGGGTTTGTTCCAGGAATGAAGGTTAGATCAATATTAGAACACATAGTAATGTAATTACTATTACTAGAAGAAAATTATGTTGTGATCTGAATTGATGTAGATAAGTATTTGATAGAAATCAAAAGAGCATTTGAGACAAAAAGCAAAAAAAAATTTTTTTAATTTGTTATAAACTAGAAAGAGAAAGAAATGTCCTTGATGTGATAAAAGGTATCTTCAAATTAACAAGAGCAAACCTTGTTCTCAATTGTAAAATGTTAACGCAGGCTCTTTAAAATCAAGAATAATAAAAGGTTATATACTATTCTCACTTCTGCACAGCACTATACTGGAACCCTACCTTTTCCTAAGGCAAGAAGTAAGGAAAGGGATAAGGTGTTTTTTAACACTGAAAAACCAAACTGTCATTGTTTGCAGATATTATGTTCTCCATAGAAAACTTCCAATTATCTATAAGTTATTAGAATTAATAAAGTAGTAAATTTTCAAGGCATAAAATCAATATATGAGTCAACTGCATTTCTATATATCAGCAAAAATAAAATTAGAAAATGCAGTTTTAAAAATATCATTTACAATAGCAACAAAAAAAATAAGGTACCAAGGAAAAGTCTAACAAAAGATGTGCAAGACCTTTTGGAAAAAGTTTAATATCTTTGGTGAAAGATATTATATAAGACCTCAATAAACAGAATGACATAATTTTTCCATTGGTAGGAAGATTGAATATCTTAAAGATCTCATTTCTCTCCAAACTGTTCTATAGATTCAATAACAATCTCAATAAGATGTTTTGTGGAACTTGGCAATCTAATTCTGAAAAGTATAAAAAAGAGCCTAGGGCAAAGAATAGCTCAGAAAAATGAATGGGCTCCACCAGAATCAAGGCAAAGTATACAGCTTCACTAATTAGGAGTGTGTATCATTAACACAAGGATAATAAACACACACGTCACCCCAGCCAGGTGGCTCAGTTGGTTGGAGTGTCATCTCTTGCACCAAAAAGGTGGTGGATCGAATCCAGTCAAGGCAAATACCTAGATTGTGGGTTGGATTCCCAGTTTGGGCATGTACAGGCAACCTATTGATGTTTCCCTCCCCCTCACTCTCTTCCCCTCTCTCTCTAAAATCAATAAACATATTCTCAAGTGAAGAGTTTTTAAAAACACAGACAAATGGAACAAAAAAAGAACCCAGAAACTCATCCATGTTTAGATCAAACAGGGTATGCAATAGATGTGGCACTGTAGATCAGAGGAGTTATTCATGTAGAATAAAATGAAGATGGATTCCTGCCTCACACTATATATAAGAACCAATTCTGTGTGGATCAAGAACTAAACAGGAAAAGTGAGACTTTATAACTTTTTTAAAAACAACCAAAAAATATCCTAATGATCTGTTGATAGGGAATGATTTTTAAACAGGCAAGAAAAGCACAAACCATAAAGAAAAAAATAATAAATTGACTAATAATAACAACTTCTGTTCAGTAAAGTCACCGTTGGAAAGTGAAAAGACATGTTTCAAAGAGAAGATATGTGTAAAATATAACCAATTAAGAATTATTATGGAGAATATGTGAAGGTTCCCAATAAATAAGAACAAAAAAGTACAGGAAATATAGAGAAGACATAAACAGGCATGTCTGTGAAAAGGAAACATGAATGGCCAATGTATAGGAATATATATACAGGGTGTCGCGAAAAATGTATAGACACTTTGAATAACTATAAAGGCAGTATTTATTAAAATACAGTTCATTTTCAAAATGTAATAGAATCTACAGACATTGTATGTATACCCTTTTGGGGATGCCCTATATATAGACACACTCAACCTCATTATTAATCATGGAACTGCAAATTAAGATGACAATAAAATAGCTTCTCAAAACAAAAATTTAAAAAAGCCCAGCATTGGCAAGGATGTAGAACCACAAACATTCTCACACTCTGCTGGCAGGAGTGTAGATTGGCTCAACCACATTAGAAAGCAATTTGACATTACTGTGAGCTGATCTGCTCAACTTTTATTCCCAAGATATTCCTGTAGCAAGGCTGCATGGATATGATTAAGGTTTGACCTGTCCAATGCTCTCAGTGAGACTTGGACTGATTTAAATAGGGAGAGACGCAGGCTCAGGGGCATCCACTTTGCTGGCAGGGATTATAATGGTGGCTTCCCAGTTTTAAAAGGTGGTTTCAGAGCAGAGGCAGCTTGTTCTGGAGCCAGCAGGTCTAACAGTGGCTTCCTGATTTAGCTGAAGTGGCTTCCTAATTGTCCCTAAGGCAGTGTGGCTTTGGAGCTAGAACTGTATTGGCAGCTTTCCAATTCAAAACACAGCTTCCTGACTAAGGGAAAAGTGGTAGCTTTCTTGGTGGCCCAGTCCTTTGGTGTGGCTTGGGAGCCATTCTTAGAAGCTCAGCCTGAAGCCTGTTCCTCCAGCCCTCCCAACAATTCCATAAATGATCAATACCCTCTAATAAATCCCTTTCTGAGCCCCAGGGGCTTAGCAATGAACAATCAATTGTAGGGTGGGACCTTGCCCCAAGGTGACTTTTCCTCCCCTAGCATGTGGCTGGTCATGTGCTTTGAACCCCCTGACCTTTTCTCTCTAGAGATAACATCTATTCTTCAGTTGTATTTCAGCTTCCGGCCCAGATCAGCAACAAAACCAACCAGGGCTGACCTCAGGACCAGCTGCATTGAATAAGGATCCCCTGCCCTGGGACTGGCCAATCAATCAGTGGAGACCTAGACCCTGAATGGACACACCTGGAAAGCTACCAAATATACTACTGAGATCATCCCTTGGAACCTCCCCTAAAATCTCCACCATTAAAACCCTTAGGACGAAGGACCCAGTGAGCTCTCCCTCCCAGAGCCTTTCCCTTTGCCGCCCCCTCCCCCCAGGCACGTTACCATTAGCTTTCTCACTCCTAACCTCCAAGGGCCTTCCTTTCTTCACCTCCAAAACTTGTTTCCTAAGCCCATTTCTTCTAGGAATTACTTTTTCTAACTATCATTTATCCAATAAATGTTCTTTTACCCAAAAAAAAAAAATCCCTTTCTATTTTAATGAGCTAAGGTGTATTGTGTTCTTTGTAATTGTACTTTGATTGCTAGACCTAGCAAAGTTGTACTTGTATATTCCATACATCCCTCCAATTACATTCCTAGATATATACCCTAGAGAAGCTTTTGGAAATGTAGACTACAAATACATACAAGGATACTTATTGCAACATTTTTTGTAATAACAAAAAACTAAACCCAATGTTTATCAAGAGTAGAATAAATAAGTTGTATATATAAAAGAACGCTACATAGATATGAAAATGAATGACCTATAGTTTTATATATTGACATGGACAAAATGCAAAAATAATGTTAAGTTAAAATAACTCACAAAATAATATATACAATATGATTTTATTTACACAAGTTTAGATCTAAACAACATATTTTTTGAATATACATAGTTAAGTGACAAAATCATGAAAAAAACATAGGAAGGGGTCAACATAGAAATTAGGATAATCACTCTTCTGGTAGGAAGAGACCAGGGAAGATACCCAGAAGGCTTCCAACAACACATTTCAATGCAAGCTGGGAACAATATGAAGTGCACAGCCTCACCCGTGAAGTGTTCTCACCAAACATGTTTCATTTTAATCTAATCAAGCCTTTGGTTCTTTATAAATCCCAGATATAGAAAATACAGGGGACAGAGAAACAAGCTAACAATAGTACAAGGAAACCATCAGACAAATGCAGAATGTGGGGAATTCAGAGTGGCCCAATCACTTCAACAAGTCAATAACCTTGGGACATGTGAAGGGAAGGAATAATTCTAGAAAAAGAGGGATATTGGTTGCATCCTGTTATGAACAAACCAGATACATAAGACATTTGGAGGATAATTGGAGAAATTTAAATGTAGTCTGGGGAATTATTAGTTTAAATAGGTATGATATTGGTACTGTGGTTATGTAGGAGAATGTCATTTTTAGAGAAAAATGCTGAAGTATTGAGAGGTGAAGCTTCTGTATTATGTAATTTAACTTTAAAATAGTTTAGAAAATATTAGACACTTATGTGCATATATATAATTACATATGAAGCATATGTGACATAATAAAAATTAGTAAATCTAGATATAGATTTTATGTGTACTCATTGTACTCTTCTTTCTACTTTTCTGTGTTATTTAAATTTTTGTAATAAAAGATAAAATAAAAGATAAAAATGCAAAGTGCTAGATAATACAATCAATCATTGTTTGATTTGTCACATATATATGCACAATATTTTCAATGAGGAAATAGAATATGTCCTAGAGGTTTTCAGTATAAATTATGTGCTAAATAAAAAAAGAGCCCTAACCGGTTTGGCTCAGTGGATAGAGCCTCGGCCTGCGGACTGAAGGGTCCCAGGTTCGATTCCAGTCAAGGGCATGTACCTTGGTTGCAGGCACATCCCCAGTAGGGGGTGTGCAGGAGGCAGCTGATTGATGTTTCTCTCTCATCGATGTTTCTAACTCTCTATCCCTCTCCCTTCCTCTCTGTAAAAAAAATCAATAAAATATATTTTTTTAAAAAAATTTTTTAATTAAAAAAATACCAAGTTATCCATAGATGTTAGAAAATGACATCAACTCCTTAACAGACGTATTTTCACATTCCCATCACAGAACTGCCTCACTCTGAATTCACCGTTTCAAGCCTTTCTAGGTCGTTCAGGACAGAAAGCCAGAGTGTGAGCTTCCTAGAGACCCTTCTCTTGCCAGAAAGCATACGCCGAATGAGTTGGCACTCTGAAGATAGCTGTTCAAAGGGTCAGTAGTTAATTCCTCATGAGGATTTAGCAATAAAGGGTTCTGAACCTCAACTACATATAAGGGATTAAAAGGTTGAAAAAAATATCTTCTTTAAGGAAAAATTTCCCCTCCAAAAAAGGGAGTTAAAGCTCACTTTTGAAGGACCACAACTCTCAGAATCACGATTCCATAGTCATCAGTGTTTCTGGGTTTAATCAATCTTTGTTGGGTAATTGGATTCCTTCAGAAATAGTATTTTCTTTATAAAGCAAGAGTAAGATTGTGGACAGGAGGCTTTTATTTTTTAAATATATTTTTATTGATTTTAGAGAGGGAGGGAGAGGAAGAAAGAGATAGAAACATCAATGATGATGATGTAGAGAGGGAATCATTGATTGGCTGCCTCCTGCACGTTCGACTGAACCCGCAACCCAGGCATGTGCCCTTGACCAGAATCAAACCTGGAACCCTTGGGTCTGCAGGCCTACGCTCTATCCACTGAGCCAAACCGGCTAGGACTGGACAGGAGGCTTTTAGATGACAATGATCTCTAAGGAGTCACTGAAGGGAAGGGGTACCTCACTTCCCACTCATTTCTCAGGCCATAAAAACAAATCTCCACCCTACCCAGCGTAAATACCCCTACAAACACTGCAAGGCAATCCTGAATTCCAGACTCACTGGCCTCTTCTGACCCCTTATCCTTCTCAGTAATTGCAGTGAATAACCTAGCCCTATGGACTGCCCACCCCCTCCATATAGCACTCCCTCCATATAGCACTTCCCTCTCTGGACCAGGAATCAAGTCTCGAGCTTCTTCTGCTACCTTCTGGCCACATCTGTCGTCTCTTTAACTCACTCTGCTTCCTTCTCCAGAGTCCACATGTAGGCATTTCACAAAGACACACTCTTCACTTACCCTTAAAAAGCTCACTCCTTTCGCAGCTTCAACTATCTCCTCTATACAGATGACTCTCAAGCTTTCATCAGTTTAGCCCTAACTTTATTCTTGAGTCCCAGACCCAAATTTCCAACTACCTGCTGGAAATCTGCCCTGGTCCTAGTTGACCCACAGGTATTTCAAACTCCATCAGTTCAACATTGAAAACCTACTTCTTCTGCACTTTCAACTCTTCTGTTTCCTCATAAGAAAGATATATTGTAAATTCTAATGTAATAGCCACAAAGAACACTGTCATATTATTATCATTGAGTATTACTATCCTCTCAGCTCCCCTGAAGCTCAACTTAATACCTCCATTCTCCTTTCACAGTCCTCTGGTGCTCATTTTCCTGGTTGTGTAGGGGGCAGGGGGGAGGATTTTATACAGAGCCCGTTTCCCAGGTTTGAAAATCACTGCTCTGGACACAACATTTTCTAGATCAAATAAGACTAAGGGGGGACATTGGACAGCCCTGAAAAACTGCTTTTCCTGGGCTGTGATTTGTTGCAATGCCCTTAGACTCTCAAAAGATGCTACAAGAAGCAGCACCATTAAACTGCTACTGCTCACCCCACAGAGGTATGAATGTTCGCATCACACCACAGAGGGTGCCTTTTAGGAGGCAGAGCCCCTGCCCGCTGAGGAAACAAGCAGAGGAGAGGCAGGCCGGAGGTCCCCTGCAGGGAAGCATAGGTTAGGGTTAGTGACCCACTTGTGCCTTAAGAACACCTATTTCTACTTAAGCGCATTCCTGAAAGGAGATGGATTTCAAACACATTCTAAAGAAACTCATCTCCGGGGACAGAGCAGGTGGGATGGAAAGGAGGCAATGGGAAGGGGGAGGAAATCAGTCCCCCTCCCTGCCTCAGCCAAAGCTCCTCTTGCATATGCTTTCCTTGTGGATCTGCCATGCTTTTTAACAAAAGATTCCATTTGAACAAAGTGTTCTGTAACTTTTAAGATAGTTTTTAAAACTACTATTATTGGGCCCTGGCTGTTGTTGCTCAATGGTTAGACTTGCAGCGGTTCTGAACCTGTGGGTCGCGACCCCTTTGGGGGTCGAACGACCCTTTCACAGGGGTCGCCTAAGATCATAGGAAAACACATATATAATTACATATTGTTTTTGTGATTAATCACTATGCTTTAATTATGTTCAATTTGTAACAATGAAATCGGGGGTCACCACAACATGAGGAACTGTATTAAAGGGTCGCAGCATTAGGAAGGTTGAGAACCACTGGGTTAGAGTGTCAGCCCATGCACAGAAGGGTAGTGGATTCAATTCCTGGTCAAGGGTATGTACCTGGGTCCCTAGCCTTTGTGGATCAATGTGTCTCTCTCACATCAATGTTGTTTCTCTCTCTCTCTCTCTCTCTCTCTCTCTCTCTCTCTCTCTCTCTCTCTCCCCCCCCCCCTCTCTCTTTCTCCCTCCCTCCCTCCCTCTCTTCCACTCTTTCTGAAAAAAAAAAAAAAAAAACAATAAAAAAATATCCTCTGGTGAGGATTAACAAAACAAAAACAAACTGTTATTGGGAAGCAGATTGTGGCAAGTAAATTGGAGACCAACCACAGAAGGCCTTGAATTCTAAACAAAGGCATTCCGATTTCTACTTCAGGCCAGTGGGGAATCACTCACTGCAAGCCTTAGTAGAAGGAAGAGGATGATGAAAGCAATGTTTGAGAGACCAACTTAGTTACATTGTTCAGGATGGAGACCAAAGTTGGGAGATAATGTTTAAACACCACCTGCCAGGTATTTTATATAATAGGGGCCTGAAAAGGAATAAAAAGGGAAAAAAGATGCAAGAGACATTTCAAAAGGAGAAAAATCTGGACTTTGTAATTAATTAAAATTGGGGATAGAAGAAAGATAGCAGTCCAAAATTATGTCCAGATTTTGGATCACATGACTGGAAAATGATTGTGTCATTAACAGATATATGCCATGTCTTAGGCCATTTGGACTGCTACAACAGAATTGCATGGACTGGGTGGCTTAACCAATCAACATTTATCTTCACAGCTCTGGAGACTGGAAAGTCCAAGATCAAGGCACTGGCAGATTCGGTGTCTGGTGTGGGCTCACTTCCTGGCTCATAGACACTGTCTTCCCACTGTGTCCTCACACAGTGGAAGGGTCAAGGGCGCTCTTTGGGCCTCTTTATAAGGCACTAATCCCATTCAGGAGGGCTCCAAGAGTACCTCCCAAACGGTTCCATGTCCTAATATGATCATGTTGGGCATGAGGTTTCAAATTATAAATTTAAGGGGAACACAAACAACCAGTAAATGGCAAGCCAGAGATATGTGGGAAAAAGATGAGGCACTCCATTTGGGGCTTAGGGAGTCGAACTGACAGTAGGACACAATGGTCACTACATATAACTTCCATTGATTCACATAATCATCCCTATTCATCCTCAAGGACTGCCAACCTGCTTCCTAAATCTTTGCTTCATCTCTGTCTTTAGTACATTACATAGACCAAGTTACCATCACCTCTCACCTGAACTACTCCCAAAAATACTCTGGCCCTTCTCCAATCTTATCTTTATGCTGCAGCCACATAATCTTTACAGAATGAAAAGCTAATTTATTTTACCCTCCTGCTTTAAAAAGTTTTCAGTGCCACCCTTTTGATTATCCTTTTCTGTGTTTTTGTTTGTTTGTTTTTGTTAATCCTCACCCGAGGATATTTTTCCATTGATTTTTATGGAGATTGGAAGAGAGATGGAAAGACATCTATGTGAGAGAAACACGTGGACCTGCACAAGGGAGGAGCCTGCAACCAAGGTACGTGCCTTTGACCGGAATCAAACCTGGGACCCTTTGGTCCACAGGCAGATGCTCTATCCGCTGAGCCAAACCGGCTAGGCTTGATCATCCTAAATCAGAAGTTATGCTGACTTAGTCCATTCCATACCTATCTCTCCAACCTCATCGTAAACAGTGCTAGTTATGTTTTAAACTAGAGGCCCGGTGCACAATATTTGTGCACTGGGGGTGGGGTGGGGGGAAGGGTCCCTCAGCCCAGCCTGCGCCCTCTCACAGTCCGGGACCCCTCGCTCCTTACCACTTGGCTCCTTGCTTCTTAGCGCTGCCGCGGAAGCGGGAGAAGCTCCCGCCACAGCAGCTGCACTCACCAGCCGTGAGCCCTGCTTCTGGCTGAGCACACTGACCACCAGGGGGTAGCTCCTGCATTGAGCATCTCAACCCTAGTGGTCGGTGCACATCATAGCAACTGGTCGTTCCGCCTGTAGTTCTGCCATTAGGTCGATTTGCATATTAGGCTTTTATTATATAGGATTGTTTCATGCCCTGCCCTTTGTTCACGTGACTGAACACTCTCCAACCACACTGCTACCTCCAACCTCTAACCCTGCCACCCTCTCCCCTAGTTAGCTCCCAGTCTTCCAATCTGAAATCAGTAATCTCTTCCTTGGGGACCCTCTCCAACCCCCTTACCTAGTTTGATTTGCCCTATCATGGTTCTCATGGGACCATGTAGCTACAGTCAAGAAAAAAGAGGGATATGCAAGTGAGAAAAAACAAGATATTCAAGCCTCCTGCTTATCTGCCAGCTAGGAATATTTTGTTTCTTCTCTCAACAGTTATCTCCTTGCAATAACATGACAGGTAGCCAGTGTAAGTCCTCTGAGGTGGCATGTATTTGTCCCAAGAAGTCAACTGTACAGGAAAGATAAGTAAGAACTCTGTGTAGCTCTTTGTGTTAGGCATTGTTACAGCTGCTCAGTCATGCTAGATCAGAGTTCATGGTTTCCTGTTCACTCCTACTCTACCTGGCAGGTCCTAGCATCACAAAAAAGAAAATCAGAACCTGAATCTAAGGATTTGCATTAAGAATAAAATCTAGACTGGGAAATGGTTGTGGGTCCCAGCCTAAAAATCCAGTGGGAAGATGAAAGACAGTGAACTTTCCCATCAGCTATCACCTCCATAGAATACCTGTAGCTGAGGGCTCTATACCTCATAGTCACTGGAACCCCTAATATTTCCTGACCTGCACTGCCAGCACCAGTGCTGAGTCAGCCAGGAGACAAGGAAGAGAGAGGCCACGTGTTGATCCTTAAGAGACAAGTCAGGGAAATGAGGACACATTAATCTCTGTATGAAATACAGGGCCTCCTTCAAAGTAGGCCTGAATCAATGTTTGCTTGTTGATGAATAAGCAAACATTAACTAAAACCAAGCTTATCAGTGTCCCCTCTGAATCAGATTCTCCACACTCTGACTTCCCTCATTCTCCCAGGCTTCCAGGCCCTGTGAATGCCACCACAAAGTAAAAGTCCTAATGTATAGCTCTAATCATGCCATTCTCTGCCATAGCCCCCACTGTCACACCAATAATTTGAAACTTAAGCTATACTAGTACATCAGAGTCACCTAAGGTGCTTTTCAAATTTGCAGAGACGATGGTCCCACCCTTGAAGATTCTGATGAGTAAAATGTGCCAAGCATTTATGTACAATACTTTATTTTATTCTTTCCACATTTCCTGGGACGAGGGGGTTATAGTCCTATCACCATTGAAGATGGAAAAATGAGTTCCTTAGACTCAAGTAATTTGTCCAAAATTACATATTTAGCAAATGATGGAACTGTAATTTATGCCAAGCCTGTTGACATTTTTATTATATCATATGACTTCTGGCCATCCAAATCCCTTACCTAGGTATTAAAAAATGTGACTTCTAAAATGGGTGCATTTTATTGTATACAAATGATACCTTAATTAAAAAGTTAACATCATCTTCACAACACTTATTATTTTGTGTGGAGAGCAGCTACAGTGTTTGGACAGGTTCAAGCCTCAGAAAAAGCCATGTGCAGATCCCAAAGGCTATGGTTGTAAGGTTGTATGGTTGTAATACAATCTTGAACTATATCCAGTAAATAAATAGGAAAAATACATGACTTAATTACCTGTAGTCCTAGGTAACTATGGGATGTGGGCTGTGGCAGGTGCCGCAAGTAAAGCTTGATAGAGTTCTCATGTACATGTAATTAAGTAGATTCAAAACTCTCGAGAACATTGTAAACATCTTGACCACAACCTTGCTTTGCCTCGTGGGATCTGACTATAAAATAAAGACTCAGCTTACAGGCTGTGGCACTGTCTTCCCATCCAAGAACAGTGTCCCACCTGGCCCCAATTGTATTCTCTTATCTGTCTTCTTTAATCCTTCACCACCCCTCCTCAGGTTCACCCCTGGCTGTGCTGGACGCAGTTTAATTTTGTGTGTTTTTTTACAGTAGTCATCCTAATGAGAGTGAAATTGCATCATGTTTTGGTAGCTCATTTGTCTTTAGCATTTGTTTTCTGGTTCATTAGTGTATTTAAAGTTATAAGTTTGCCTTTAAGTACTGCTTTAGCTGTATTACACAAATTTTATCATGTTGTATATTCTTTAGTTCTAAATATCTTTTTAAACCAAATGTTATTTAATAATGTTATCTAGTTCTAAACATGTGGGATTTTATTTTAGCTATCTTTCTTAAGATATCAGTTTCATGACTACATTGTAGTTAGAGGACATTGATTGAATGGGATTGATTTTGTAGAATTTACTGAAGCTTCCTTTATGGCCTAATAAATGGTCTATTGTTTTAAATATTCTATGTATGTTCAAAAAAAATGCCTGTTTATTTATTTTGGACCTATGCCTATTCTTTACATTGTATTTTCAGCTCATTCATTTCCATGCTATTTTTATTTCTATTTGATCTACAGTTCTTAGAGATGCATGTTAAAACATGTGCAACTACAATTGCTGAGTCATGTATTTTTCCTATTTATTTACTGGATATAGTTCAAGATTGTATTGTCAGGTACATGGATGTTTATAATAATTATATTAATTTTCTACTGTTCTTTAAACATTTTAAAGCTGTGAAATAATATACATGCAGAAAGTTAATAAGTTTATATGTATAATTAAGAAATATTTATGAAGTGAACATTCATAGAATCACCGCTAAGGTCAAGAAATAAAACATTGCCAACAATTAAAAAGAAAATCAACTCTGACTTCAATTCACCTTTCCAGACTTTTCCAACAGTAATGTACCTTTCCCAACAAGCCTTCTATACAACTCATATTTCTTAGGGATCAGGCTGCTCACTGCCATGCCTTAACTCTGCCATTCATTACATGGCCATTTCCATGCCTCTTCTTTCACTGTGATTCATACTGGAGGGCCCCTTTCCCCATCCCCACCTGCTGAAAACCTGCCAAGGTTTCAAATGGCCCAAAAAATGGTACCTCTGTGCAGCTTTCCTTCATTCTATCTGTGAGAGGGAATCTCTGTCTTTCTCCTCTTTGTATCTCTGCAACTTAAAAAAGAAAGTGCCCTTCAGCCAGTTTCCATATCTCCTGTATTATAGTTATTTTCTTTGTCATCTATTACACATAGGCTCCTTGAAGGCAGGTCCAAGGTCTTGCCATCTGAATTTCCCATAGCTTCTGATTCAGCATGAGGCATATGGTAAGTGCTCAACAGATATTTTTGCAAGCTTTACTCTTAAATCTTCTCAGCCAAAGACTCTAAGATGACTTACATAATAGAGAAAGATGAATGAATGAATAAGAAAGAGGGATTCAAACAGCTTTTAAAGTTTGCATAATGGGCCCCATCTGGACAATACATTCAACTACTTCTTCCAATGGACATCTCTATTCCACTTTATTTTTTTTAATTTATATATATATATATATATATATATATATATATATATATATATATTAATAAAAGCCTAGGTGACTGTCATGCCCTCACATCATCATAAGATGGCTGCCACAAGATGGCCACCCCATGTCATCACAAGATGGCCACCCCCCACATCGTCACAAGATGGCCACCCCCGTGTTGTCACAAGATGGCCACCCCCACATCATCACAAGATGGCCACCACAAGATGGCTGGCAGGGGAGGGCAGTTGGGGGCGACCAGGCCAGCAGGGGAGGGCAGTTGGAGGAGACCAGTCCTGCAGGGGAGGGCAGTTGGGGGCAATCAGGCTTGCAGTTAGGCATTAATCAGGCCGGCAGGAGAGGGGTTAGGAGCCAGGCAGTCCCCAGATCCCCTGTGGATCGGGGCCTAAACCTGGGAAATCGGGACATCTGCCAAGAAGGCCCCAGATAGAAGAAGGGTGCAGCCCGGCTTGAGGGAACACTCCTCCGGGGGCATGAATTTCATGCACCCAGTCCCTCTAGTGTATATATATATATATATATATATATATATATATATATATACACATATATTGATTTCAGAGAGGAAGGGAGAAGGAGAGAGAGATAGAACCATCAAAGATGAGAGAGAATCATTGATCAGCTGCCTCCTGCATGCCTCACCCCACACTGGGGATGGAGCCCGCAACCCAGGCATATGCCCTTGACCAGAATCGAACCCGGGACCCTTCAGTCTGCAGGCCGATGCTCTATCCGCTGAGTCGAACCAGCTAGGGCTCTATTCCATTTTAAAGGGTCCCCTTCTGGTTACACACACACACATACACAAACACACACACACACACACACACACACACACAGTGCTCCAATCCTTATTCTTTGTTCCTCCCTCCTAGAAGTTTCCTTCCTCTTCTACCCTACTTACATTGTAACCATCCTTTGAGGCCCTTCCCATGTTTACCTCCTCCACAAAGCTTCCCAAGTCTCCTGAGCCCTTTAGACCTTATTGTCTGATCACTTAACCTTGTTCTGTTTTTGTTGTCCTCTCCTCATGAGTTCTCTTATACCCTGTGTCCTGGCACACTGGGATATCCTCAGATTTCTCCTCAATGGGAGCAGAAGAATCTCTCCTCATCTCTCTGACTTTGTTTTATAAGCTATATCTTCCTCAATGATTGGTCACTAGCCTGGTGTATTTGGTGACAGAGTCCAGAGAACAGGACCAAACCACAGTGTTCAGGGTAAATCAGACATTGAAGCTGTTTTCTGAAAATCTTCCCTGAATAATCATTCTTTGTGTGTATGGGAGTTTATCTCTAGGGTTGAATGGAGAAGTGTGTAACCAATTTGGCCAGTGATAAACTTCAACTGAGCCTACAGGAGGGCAGACCATCACTGCAGTATCAAAGAAAAACAACAGTTAAGTGGAAGCAGGCCCTGCTGCCACCAATTTGAGGGGTTTCAGGCTAGGAGCATGTGGCAGGGAGAGAATCGGAATTCTGCACTTGAGCAATAATGACTCTGTTATCCCAAGTCATTGGCAGATATTGAAGTAATTTCCATCCCTGTGGAGTGGAGAGATGCTAGAAATTACCCTGAATTTCTTCCTGGGCAGGGTCTCAAGTAGAAATGGTGACAGTGGCAAGGGGAGTAAAGAAGACAGAAATGGGCCCACACAGGTGGCGGCTATCTCTGTTCCAGCAATTGTGTCTTTGATTAGAAGCCTAGGACAACCATGAATGGGCAGGGCCACCCTCACAGGCACAGCTGCAGGGCACTCATAACCAGGACGGCTGATGACACTGGGTTCTCTCAAGCCCTGTGCCTTATTTCACTGGGACCCTCCAGCCAGGGCAGAAAGAGGCTTTACTCCCTTTATTTATATACTCACTAGAGGCCCAGTGCATGAAATTTATGCAAGGGGCTCGGCCCTCGCAGCCCAGCTTCGTCCGGAAGGTCATTCGACTGTCCGGTCTAATTAGCATATTATGCTTTAATTATTATAGACTAGAGGCCCGGTGCACAAAAATTTGTGCACTGGCGGGGGGGGGGGGTATCCCTCAGCCCCACTTGTGCCCGCTCACAGTCTGGGACCCCTCGGGAGATAACGACCTGCTGGCTTAGGCCCGCTCCCGGGTAGCAGAGGGCAGGCCCAATCCCTAGGTGCCTGCCCCACAGCCCCTGGTCGGGCTCAGAGCAGGGCCAATTGGGGAGTTGGGGCACCGCCCCCTGTCATGCACAGAGCAGGGCGGATCAGGAGGTTGTGATGCCACCCTCAGTCACGCTCAGGGTAGGGCTGATTGGGGGGTTGGGGCGCCTCCCCCTGTGACACTCAAGGCAGGGTCGATGGGGAGGTTGCAGCACCACCCCCTGTCATGCACAGAACAGGGCGGATCAGGAGGTGGTGGCACCACCCCTGTCACATACAGAGCAGGGCCCATCAGGGGGGTTGGGGTGCTGCCCCCTGTCACGCACAGAGCAGGGCCCATCAGGGGGGTTGGGGCTCCGTACCCTGTCACACACAGAGCAGGGCCAATCAGGGGGTTGGGGAGCTCCCCCCTGTCATGCACAGAGTAGGGCCGATAGGGGAGTAGGGGCACCGCCCCCTGTCACACACAGAGCAGGGCGGATCAGGGGGTTGGGGCACCACCCCCTGTCACCCACAGAGCAGGGCCGATCAGGGGGTTGGGGCACTCCCCCCATCACACTCAGGGCAGGGCCGATGGGGAGGTTGTGGCTCCAACCCGTCACACACAGAGCAGGGCCAATCAGGGGGTTGGAGTGCCTTCCCCTGTCACAACAGAGCAGGGCAAATAGGGAGGTTGTGGCCCCGCCCCCTGTCACACACAGAGCCTCAGGGCGATCAGGAGGTTTGGGCGCTGCCCCCTGTCACGCTGCTCCAGGGGCCAGGAGGCCTCGCGGCTCCGCTGATCCCGGGGCATGAGGCCTCGCGGCTCCGCTGATCCCGGTGCCGGGAGGCATACTACCCTTTTACTATACAGAATAGAGGCCTGGTGCATGCGTGGGGGCCGGCTGGTTTGCCCTGAAGGGTGTCCCGGATCAGGGTGGGGGTCCTGCTTGGGTGCCTGGCCAGCCTGGGTGAGGGGATGATGGCTGTTTGCAGCTGGTCACACCCCCTTCAGGGTGGGGGTCCTGCTTGGGTGCCTGGCCAGCCTGGGTGAGGATATGATGGCTGTTTGCAGCTGGTCACACCCCCTTCAGGGTGGGGGTCCCCACTGGGGTGCCTGGCCAGTCTGGGTGAGGGGCTGAGGGCCGTTTTCAGGCTGGCGGGCAACTGAAGCTCCCAACCTCTCTTTTTTTTCTTTTTTCTTTTTTATTCTGACATTTATTTACCTTCTATGGCTGTTACTGGAGCTGAGAGCCGGCTTTAGCTCTGAGGCTCGGCTCCAGCTCTGAGACCTCGGCTGCTGAAAGCAGGTTTCTGGGTTTTGTTTAGCTTCTATATTTGCAACATAGTTTCTTAGAGTGCAAGCTCAGAGGCCGACAGCGGCAGGCGGGGAACCTTGGCTTCCTCCTTCACTGGAGCAAGCAAATCTCCTGTGCGCTTCAGTTGCCTGGCTGCCGGCCGCCATCTTGGTTGGCAGTTAATTTGCATATCTCACTGATTAGCCAATGGGAAGGGTAGCGAAGTTATGGTTAATTACCATGTTTGTCTATTATTAGATAGGATTGACACCTGGAACAACTCCACTAGTCCCCAAGAGGGGGAAGATTTAGAGTATAAGAACCAGAGAATTTAGAGCTTAAAATGGCGCCCATTTAGGAGGAATTGGATGTGAGAGCGAAGAAAAGCATTCACAGCTCATTTGCTACAGATATCTAAGCACAAGAACTACAGGGAGGGCTTCCTCAGAGTCTTAAGCTCTACTAGGTATGTGACCTGGTCAACTCACTTAGCATGGACGTGGTTCATCATTCCCACATCTATCAAGTGAGACCGCCAAGTGAAACGCCCCTGAAAATGGGCCTGACTATTCTCTAGTCTCTAACCCTTATTCTACAATTGGGAAGTAAGGGCCAAGATCACACCGCCAGCTAGGAGCAGAGCAGGGTTAGAACCTACCTCCCCAGATCTGGTGATTCTCTGCCTACCGGGCACCTCCATTCCTTTCACTCATGATTCCCAGCCCTGCTATTCATAGGAACGGTGAGAAGAGGGTCTCTCAGCTATAAGGTGAGACGAAAGCTGGCCCCAAGATGGTGGCCTGCATGGTGTCACAGATGCCAAGAAAGGACCTCTCTGTCCCTTTAACCAAGCTCCCCCACAGAACTGACAATGAGCCAAATTCTATCAAGGGGATGATTAAAGGCAACTTGACTATCTGTACTATTTGAGATTTTTTTAAAAATATATTTTATTTATTTCTTACAGAGAGGAAGGGAGAGGGATAGAGAGTTAGAAACATCAATGAGAGAGAAACATCGATCAGCTGCCTCCTTCACACCCCCCACTGGGGATGTGCCCTCAACCAAGGTACATGCCCTTGACCGGAATTGAACCTGGGAACCTTCAGTCTGTAGGCCGATGCTCTATCCACTGAGCCAAAACAGTCAGGGCTATTTGAGATTCTTACAATCAAGTAGGTATTCATGTATTACTTAATTAAAATTGAGTACAGATTCTTAAAAATTCTACCATTTGATTCATTTTTTTTAACTTAACTAGTTGATTGGTAAAACGCAAATATCTCAGTGGTGGAGAGTGCACACTAAACTCCTTATGGATAATAAAAACAGCTAACATTTATTGAGAGCACATCATGTGTCAGGGATGTTGTACCTGTCATTTCATTTCACACTTACGACAGTCTATGAGATATGTGTGGCTGTTACCAGCGTCTTACAGATAGATGAGACCCTGAAGGTTGGAGAGTTAGGTCATTTGTCTGGTCACACAGGGAAGGTATGAAACCAGTACCCAAACTCATGTCAGATTTACTAAGCGGTTCACATCCTTAACCCCTACACCATACTGCCTCTCTGGATATTTATACCAGGTGTCAGTATGTCTCTAGTGCCTTTTCTGAAGTCAGGTTTTGCCAGAGGAAAGGAGATAAGAGAGTAAGAAAATGAGAGTGCCTGGGTTCCAATCCCAACTTTACCACTGATTGTACTGCTTAAGGGAAGTCAAGTTCTATGAACTGCAATTCCTCATCTATCAAATAGAATTATGGGATCTTGCTCACAGGATTGCTATGAAAATTAAATTAGAGAACACCTGTGCAATGCTCAGTGCAATGCTGGTGATTAATAAACTCTCAATAAACAGAAGTTATTGTCATTATGATTCAAAGAAGAAAGGCCAACCCAGGCCCCTTCAGAGCATTGCTGGTGGTCAACCTTGAATGGAGGGGCCGTGCTCCAGCATCGTCTTCAGCTTTCAGCAACCACAAGCATTCCCTGACCTAAAACAGAAAGGCAGCTTCCAGGAAAAGCACACTTGGTCTCAAATAAAACTATGTCATAAAAGATCAGCTGCCATTATTAGGGACCCAGTGAGGACACATGACAAGGGTGTTATCAGACCTATAGGGTCATATCACATGTTCATGGCCTTCTGGAGTGCCAGGCCATGCTGACTGCCATGGGATCCCTAAGTGTTCTGATGGTTCAGAGAGACCTCAGTTTCCCCAGCCCCCTGTGTGGACAGCAGTGATCTTGATGTACCACCTGAATTAGGGTCCTGCTCAGCTATCTGTGACATGAGTTCAGTTTTTATTTTTTCAAAACAAATTCCAAAAGGTATAGACTTTCTGGCACCATCTCCGACTCTGTTCTATAACCCCTCTCCACAGGCAGCCTGTCCACTCCCTGCTCTGAAAACACACCGAGCCTTTCCAGCCCCTGTGTCTTTGCTCCTGCTCTCCTCAGCTCTGAATGAATCATTTCCTAGTCTCCGTTTGAACACCTTGTTACACTTTCCTCATTTTCAGACCTTGTTTATAAGATGCTGGTTATGTGTTTGTTTCCCTACTAGACTGTAGGTAACTTGAGGACAAGGACCATCTCCAGCCTATTAGAAAAGGCAAAGGGAGAAACTGAATTGGTCCTTAAGGTGTGATGCAGACACATTTTCATGACCAAAAATGGCAGCCTTCCAACTCTCACAACAAATCCCAGGCCATGTGGCTTACTTACTCTTTAATATATTGTAACTAGAGGCCCAGTGCATGAAAATCATGCACTCGGGAGAGGGGGTCCCTCAGCCCAGCCTGTGCCCTCTCACAGTCTGGGAGCCCTCGGGGGATGTCCAACTGAGGGAGCAGGCCTAAGCCGTCAGTTGGACATCCTTAGCACTGCCACGGAGGTGGGAGACAATCCTGCCCTGTGCTCACCAGCCGTGAGCCAGCTTAGGCCTTCTGGCTGAGCGGCACTCCCCCTGTGGGAGCACACTGACCACCAGGGGGCAGCTCCTGCATTGAGCATCTGCCCCTGGTGGTCAGTGCACTTCATAGTGACCTGTCATTCACAGGTTGTTCTGCCATTAGGGTCAATTTGCATATTACCCTTTTATTATACAGTGGGGCCTTGACTTACGAGTGTCCCAACTAACGAGTTTTTCGAGATGCGAGCCGTCTCTTGGCCGATTTTTTGCTTTTAGTTGCGAGCTAAAATTCCGGTTACGAGCCAGCTTCAGATACCCCACCACTAGTTGGCGCAGCGAACATCACAGTGAACGCCACAACATCAGCCCAGCATCACGTGTCTCACTCGTTCTCTTTTTTATTTGACATACGAGTAATTTGAGTTACGAGCTCTGTCACAGAACGAATTAAACTTGTAAGTCAAGGCCCCACTGTATAGGATATTTCATTATACATTGCAGATAAGCAAGACATTGGCATGTTATATAGGATATTTCATTATACATTGCAGATAAGCAAGACATTGGCATCTATTTTTGTGGGGAAAAAAAGCAGGTTTGGCAACTTTAAAAATTGTTTTTTAGTCTTTCTCATGATAAATGTGTTGCTGCTCTTGATGCAGTGCTTAATACTTACTGCTGGCTCCCTCTCGGGTTTGGTCTGGACCTTACAATTAGTTAAATGCTGCTGGTCTTCATTTTTCCATTTACTTTATTAAATCCCTCTTGTTGGGATTGTAATTGCATGTGGCAATGAGAGAACACAGAGACCCAGAAGAATTTTATGCCAGTCCAGGGGAAAGCAGGAATAAGAACTGGCAATATAGGGAGTACTACCTAGAAATTATATCTGAGGAGAAACAGTGGTAAGACCTTCTAGCACCTGAATTGGTTCTGATGCAGTAGGGTAGAATTCATAGAAGGATGACTTTTATTTAAAAATGATGAGTTTACTGGTATGCATTTAGAAATTATTCAACATAAGCATTCTGGTATTCCAATTGTCATACTATAGCTGTCTGACACCTTGTCTTGCAAGCTCTCCTCTCCTTTATTCTCTTTATGTCCTCTCCCATCTGGCTTCTCTAAATTAATATTTTTGTAGCTTTCGTTCTATCGCAATGATTACTTTCATGTCTCTTACTACTTTCTATAATAACTTTTAATGACCTAAGAAATTGTTGACTTGGTTCTATTTTCCACTTCCTCCAAGTCAAATGATAGCACATCCTACACCCTATGTTTACAAATATCAGAGAAGGCAGAACTAATTCTTTCTGCCTTATCCTCACAAAGGCATTCCTGGGTTCTTGACAGGGCAAAATAGTATGGGAAAGTGGTTTTCTACATTGCTAAGATAAACAAGCAAGTCATGACAGCTGTACCTGCAGAAGTCATTTGTCCATTCTTTCATTTATTTGCTGTGCATGTATATGTTTTTTAATGGCTCCTCTCAGAAAAGTGCAAGGCTAGGTGCTTCCAGGTGGATAGCCTTAAGTTAAACAAAGACACTGCCTCAGGGACCTTTTATCCAGCAAGGGAAATAAGACAGATGCTCAAATCGATACAATACAGAGACACAGGTAGCAGGAGGAAGGTGCCCCAAGGGAAGCACAAATTGCTACAGAAGATCAATGAAGGAGAGATTACATCCCATCAAGAAAGACTGTGGAAGTCTGAGTCAGTTTTGGGAATGATGGGTTTGAAATCAGTGAGGCATTCAAGTGCAAGCACTTCAGGCAGTGAGAAATTGGGACAAAAATCAGGAAGAGAAGGGTGGGAGGAAAATACAGAGTCCAAAGTCATGTTTCAAAGAGCTTGTTCTCAGTTCCCTGATTCCTGTTTTGACTACCGAGATGCTTTCATTGCTGCAGCTTCCAGAGCCCACGTACAGACGGGGCTCTTCATTTCCCAGCAAAGACACTTCCTGCTGCAGCTGAGACATCCAGGATCAATGGTCAAGGATTTCTGTTTAGGTGAAGTGCATTTTACTGTTTAAAATGATAGATTTGTTTGTTTTAGTTGTTTTTCTGATTTTCAAGGTAATACATGTACATATCGTTTTTTTATCTAAAAGTTTAAAAAATGTTTTTTAAAAGTCATCCAGCCCGGCCAGCGTGGTTTAATGGTTGAGCATTGACCTGTGAACCAGGAGGTCACGGTTCAATTCCTGGTCAGGACACATGCCCGGGTTGTAGGCTTGATTTCCAGTGTGGGGCATGCAGGAGGCAGCCAATCAATGATTCTCTCTCATCATTGATGTTTCTATCTCTCTCTCTCCTTCTCCCTTCCTCTCTGAAATCAACAAAAGTATATTTAAAAAGAAAAGAAAAGAATGTCAGCCAGAATTGGGGTTTCAATTCCCAGTCAAGGGCATGTACTTAGTTGCAGGTTCGATCCCCGGCCATGGTCGGGTTGCTTACAGAAAGCATCTAATCAATGTGTCTCTCTTAGACATAACTTTTTGTATTATTTCCTCTTTAACTAAAAATAATATATCATAGCCTCTTTGACATGCACATCAACATCATCATTTTGAATTCCTGCAGAAATATTCCAACCCCTTACTGATAGATGAAAGGTTATTTCCTCTTTTATACTGCTTTTAGAGAATACTGTGACCAAAGTTCTTGCATGTTCATCCTGTTTATGCATCTGAAGATTTTTCCTTAATATAAATTTTTAGAAGTGGAATTACAGAGTCAAAAGACATATTTAACTGTGTTAGTACATTAGACAAAATTGTCTTTAGACAAAATTTAACATCAAGCGATTTAAACTTTGGGCTCATTTTGCCTGCCTTTAATGTACTTCTCAACTGTCATGTGATACTCCCTTCCCATCTATACATCTGTCTTTTTTTTTTTTAATATATTTTTATTGATTTCAGAGAGGAAGGATGAGGGTGAGAGAGATAGAAACATCCATGATGAGAGAGAATCATGGATCAGTTGCCTCCTGCAAGTCCCCCACTGGGGATCGAGCCAACAACCCGAGCATGTGCCCTTGACCGGAATTGAACCTTGGACCTTTCAGTTCGCAGGCCAACGCTCTATCCACTGAGCCAAACCGGCACCGGCTATACATCTGTCTTGACATTCATTCTTGCAAGGCCTGAACTGACTTTAATTAATAAGATGCTCATTTTCATGGCTATTAATGACCCATTTTCATGAACATTAAAATGACTTCTAGAACCAAATGAATGAAGCTATAATGAAGACAGCAAAGATAGGAGAACTATTATGGAATGACCCTTGAATGACATACCTCAAAGCAGACCATTATTACTGATATTGAGGCATTTTGAATTAAAATCAGATAATCTGTCTATCTGCAATGTGAAATTTCCTTGATCTTTTTGTTTTACTTTTCTATTTAGTTTATTTTTTTAATTAAATCTTTATTGTTCAGATTATTACAGTTATTCCTCTTTTTTCCCCCCCATAGCTCCCCTCCACCCGGTTCCCACCCCACCCTCTGCCCTTACCCCCCCCCCATCCTCATCCATAGGTGTACGATTTTTGTCCAGTCTCTTCCCGCACCCCCACACCCCTTCCCCCCCCCAGAATAGTCAGTCCACTCCCTTTCTATACCCCTGATTCTATTATATTCACCAGTTTATTCTGTTCATCAGATTATTTATTCACTTGATTTTTAGATTCCCTTGTTGATAGATGTGTATTTGTTGTTCATAATTTGTATCTTTACCTTTTTCTTCTTCTTCCTCTTCTTAAAGCAGTGGTTCCCAAACTTATTTGGCCTACCGCCCCCTTTCCAGAAAAAATATTACTCAGCCCCTGGAAATTAATTTTTTTTAAATTTTAATAGCAGTTACTCATCGCCCCCAAATGCACCTGTGGCCATCACCGCCCCCCTGGATCGCTGCAGCGCCCACTAGGGGGCGGTAGCACCCACTTTGGGAATCACTGTCTTAAAGGATACCTTTCAGCATTTCATATAATACTGGTTTGGTGGTGATGAACTCCTTTAGCTTTTTCTTATCTGTGAAGCTCTTTATCTGACCTTCAATTCTGAATGATAGCTTTGCAGGGTAAAGTAATCTTGGTTGTAGGTTCTTGGTATTCATCACTTTGAATATTTCTTGCCACTCCCTTCTGGCCTGCATTGTTTCTGTTGAGAAATCAGCTGACAGTTGTATGGGCACTCCCTTGTAGGTAACTGACTGTTTTTCTCTTGCTGCTCTTAGGATTCTCTCTTTGTCTTTTGCTCTTGGCATTTTAATTATGATGTGTCTTGGTGTGGTCCTCTTTGGATTCTTTTTGTTTGGGGTTCTCTGCAATTCCTGGACTTGCAAGTCTATTTCTTTCACCAGGTAGGGGAAGTTTTCTGTCATTATTTCTTCAAATAGGTTTTCAATATCTTGCTCTCTCTCTTCTTCTGGCACCCCCATAATTCAGATGTTGGTTCGCTTGAAGTTGTCCCAGAGGCTCCTTACACTATCTTCATATTTTTGGATTCTTTCTTCTTTTTGTTTTTCTGGTTGGGTGATTTTTGCTTCTTCGTATTTCAAATCTTTGACTTGATTCTTGCGATCCTCTGGTCTGCTGTTGGAACTCTGTATAATATTCTTTATTTCAGTCAGTGTATGCTTAATTTCTAGTTGGTCCTTTTTCATAACCTCGAGGGTCTCACTAAATTTCTTGAGGGTCTCACTAAGTTTATCAGCGGTTTCTAGAAAATTCTTGAAAAATCTTAAAAGTGTGGTTTTGAACTCTATATCCAGTAGTTTGCTTTCCTCCATTTCTGTCATTTGTGACCTGTTTCTTTGTCTCTGCATTTTTATGCTTCCCTGTGTTGATAGAGTGGCTTTCTGTGCTAGGAATCCTATAGGGCCCAGTGGCTCAGCCTCCTGAATTACCAGAGGTGGACACTCTTGGTGCACCCCTTTGTGGGCTGTGTGCACAGTGCTGTTGTAGTTAAGCCTTGATTGCTGTTGGTATCACTGGGAGGAATTGACCTCCAGGCCAATTGGCTGTGAGAATCAACTGTGTCTGCAGTGGGAGAACTTCTGTGCTGGAGACACCCTTCTGGGGCAGGACTTGCTTCAGTGGGGCTTTGATGCTCACTGAGTCTGCCCCTTGAGTGTGTCCCTCATGGATCTGAGGAGTTGTAATCTGGATGGTCCCACTCTGACCACTGGGTACACTGGCTCTTGGATCTCTAAGGAGGTGCTAATTTAGCCTCTGCCTGAGGCTACCCAGCAGGAGCCCAGCTGTGAAGCAATGCAAGCTGATGTGGGGCCTTTGGCCTTCTTTTGGAAGTTCTGGGTCTCTCTGACCCAGCTGCAGTTTGTTAGGTAATTTTCAGATTGCAAAGGGCCAGGTCTTTCATATGCAAAAGCCTCTGTGCACAGCTTGGGTGGGGCGGGGTCTCAGGTAATCAGGGGGTGGAGCAAGCAGTTATGGCTGCTCTCAGTCCTTCACTCAGAGGCCCTGCTTCTCAGTGTCCCAGCAATTACTGCAAGCATCTCTGAGAGAAAGCCGCCTTCGAGTTCCGACCGATGCCAGACAGTCCAGTTTCTCCACGTATGAGTCTGGGTCCCCAGAGACTCGCCCGGAACTGGAGTTCAGAGCAGTCGGGAGCTTGAGACTCCCTCCCGATTGAAAAAGACAACTGTGTCCTCAGCTGCCAGCCCTTTCCACGTGCGCCAGGTCCTCAGTTGCCAGCCCTTTCCTTGTGGGCCTCCGTACCTCTGCACTTTACTTCCACACCTCCCCTGAGTCTCAGTGTGCTTTTCTCTTTCCTTCTAGCTGTAGAATTTCCACTCAGCCAGCCTTCCTGTGGCTCTGGATGATGTCCGTTTTGTCTTTTAGTTGTATTTTTGAAGTGGTTGTGCAAGGCAGCAATTTCCAGTGTTTACCTATGCCGCCATCTTGGTTCTCCTTTCTTGATCTTTTTATTAGCATTTTCTGTTCCTTGAAATGGTCTCCAGAATCTTTATTTTGAAGATCTCTTGCCACTTTCCCCAACCTATCTCCTAGTGCCATTAGAGAGAGAGAAAAATTTTTCCTATACCAAAGAAAACTTAGATTTGGGCCAAGTCCTCCCCTCTCTGTTGATGGAGTCACAGGTCCTTTGTTTTCCATATCCCTTTCTTCAGTTCACTGGTAATAGTAACTCAGGATTATTACCCAATAATTACTATGTCCAGTAAACTTAAACTCTACGGCATTATCAATCACAATCATCACATCCTAACCTTGCAAAATACATCTGTGGGCAAGCTACACAGTCAGGGGGAGTTTTACTTCAGGACTCAGATCTTATTTCATGTCTTCACGTTTCTCTGAAGAAAAAAAAATTGTTGCTTATAAACATTGAGTCAAATTCTAACAAATTTCTCAATGTTACAAAACGAAAGGAAAATCTAGGCCCTAGCTGGTTTGGCTCAGTGGATAGAGCATCACCTGCAGACTAAAGGGTCCCAGGTTCAATTCTGGTTAATGGCACATGCCGGTTTGAGTGTTCAGTCCCCAGTGGGGGGATAGCAGGAGGCAGTTGATCAATGATTCTCTCTCATCATTGATGTTTCTATCTCTTTCTCCCTCTCTCTTCTTCTCTGAAATAAATAAAAATATATTTTAAAAAAATAAGAAGAATCTAGTCTTAAAATTTTAATGTAAAAAAATATATGTAATGTAATTTCATAAAACCTAATCAAAATGAGTAACTACTGACTTTGTCTTTTCAATGGTTTGATGTTTGAATGAGTACATTTTCACTGTGAAACTTGATTTTCTATTATTCTCTTACACATATTAGGCATACAATAAATGTTTGTTATAATGAACTAAATTTAACACACTTAAGTCAATATCTTTCATACATTCATTATAGTAGTTTATAGTTGGAAAACATTTTAACAACAGCCACTTCAGTGTGAAGATAATACCAAAGGGAGCTTTTCTGAGCTACCTGAGATGAGTTATTAAATTCTAATTTAACCACAGCCAATAGTACCAATTTATTTTAAATAATTTTTCTGACTCTTAGAAGGGAACAATAATTTCGGGAGCATAAGTAGATCAAGAAAATTAATATCAAATGGCAGGGGTAAAGGGATGCATATTTGAAATTCTGGCATCCTGCAGTAAATAGTCAAAAACTCTCTTACCAGAAAATATTATCTTGAATTGAAAAACATTCAGACAATGGTAGATTGTTAGCCCAATTAAAATTTTCTCCTCCCTAGTAGCCTATTTACTAAAGCAGTATGATAGCTGTTAATATTGTCATTTAATAAACATATCTCTAATGGAAAAAAATAAACTATATTCCAACATGTAAATTAAGAGTTCTTCTCAAAATGTTAGCTTTATTTGAGGTTACTGCTTTTCTTTTCCAACTGATCTATCTCTTGAGAATTAAAATATACTAATAAGTAGAAATAGTAACACAAAACAATAAAATATGCTCTTCATAATATGTAAATATCATCCCAGTTCTCAAGATAATAGCCCACAGGAAGGACAAGAAAATGCCTAGAAGTGTTTTCTTTTTTAATCAGGAACCATATTCATGCAGCCCCATTTTTTCACTGCAGTGCACTTTGCCACTCTATTCATTCAAAACTTCCTAATAAGCACGCACAGCGCTTTCTGGTGTCTCACTAGTTCCAAAATACAATAGAGCACGCTCTGTTCACATTACAGCAATTTGCCTTAAGAAAAGCATGCCAGAAAGGTTTTCTCGTGTGGGAAATACTCCATTGTTTAATAAAACAACTTTAGCTTAAATATAATCATAGAAATATTTTGAAAGGTATGATAATGTTCTTTAGAAACCAATTTAAAATTTTTAAAAAGTGCATGCTACAATGACCAACTCATCTGGTTTCCCAAAATTGCCTTGATTTTTAAACTGAAGTCCTGAGTACTCCCCACAGACCCAAACGAACGGAAACAAGCTCCAAGGGCCCTTCTTTTACCTCTATAACTTGTTTCAATAAAAAATATTTTTTTAAAAAATTGGTTTGCCCTAACCGGTTTGGCTCAGTGGATAGAGCGTCAGCCTGCAGACTCAAGGGTCCCAGGTTCGATTCCGGTCAGGGGCATGTGCCTTGGTTGCGGGCACATCCCCAGAAGGGAGTGTGCAGGAGGCAGCCGATCGATGTTTCTCTCTCATCGATGTTTCTAACTCTCTATCCTTCTCCCTTCCTCTCTCTAGAAGAGCAATAAAATATATATTTAAAAAATAAAAATAAATAAAAATAAATTGGTTACCCTAGTACCGTGGTCGGCAAACCGCAGCTCACGAGCCACATGCGGCTTTTTGGCCCCTTGAGTGTGGCTCTTCCACAAAATACCATGTGTGGGCGCGCACGTACAGTGCGATTGAAACTTCGTGGCCCATGTGCAGAAGTTGGTATTTTGTGGAAGAGCCGGTATTTTGTGGAAGAGCCACACTCAAGGAGCCAAAGAGCCTCATGTGACTCGTGAGCCTCGGTTTGCGGAGCCGCAGTTTGCCGACCACTGCCCTAGTATATGCAATTTTTGAATGGAGATATTAGAATGGTCAAACCACTCTGTTAATTGATTTAAAAGGCTTTTATTGAATGCCCTACTATGTATATAAAACACTGTGCTGAACAGAAACCGGTCAGGGTCAAGGCAGGAAACAGACGGCACAGCCACACTAGGTAATTGGAGGAGAGTTTCATAGCCTCTTTATAGAGGTGTGGGTAGAGCTAGGGAAATCAACAAGATGCCGTGGAGTATCCTGGGCTAGCAGCGGGGAAACACTGGCACTTGGATATGGAAGGTAAGGAAAGATTATCAGAACCTGGAGAGGCAATTCTTCAGTAAGGGTGGCCCTATTAGAATTCACCACAACCCAGCAGGAAAGGAACCCAGAATTCCCACTTCGCCACCCTCCAGACTCAAATCGGTGCCACCCATTGGCTGAATCCAACTGGAAGGCAGAGGAAGGGAATCTGTTGATGAAATCCTCCACTGCCAGCATTCCGGACCATAGAGCAGAGCAGAGTAGGTCTGGGGAGACCCAACGAGACTCAAGCCTGCTCTTAGCAATTTAAATACAAAAATTTTAAAGCATTATTTTAAGCATGTACATACCGTTTACCTGGGACAACTTGCTAGTACCAGTGAGTGTTGAAATCTAACTAGTTCTTGCAGAAGCAAATATAAGTTAAGGTATTAGTTCTTTATGATTCCTAACTGGTCTACACCTAGTTAATTTAAAAGGAATAAACCATGAGGGTTAAAGAGATATTTGTGTAACTATGAAATTATTTACCTACACTAGTTTCATAATTGAGCCTTATTTTGAATCCTTCCTGCGTCGATTCTCCCCCTTTATAATTCCAACAAAATAACGTGAGGGTATCTTGAGATTTAACCTGCCAACATTTTCACTCTGAAGCACCTTGCTCTGATCGAAGGTGAGCATCTCCATGCTTTTCCAAAGTCTGTCCATTCTTGTCAAAGCCAGAAACAAATGCACAAATTGCCAACTAATGCAACTGACTGTATTTATATACTGTCTACAACTTCTGATTTGCTGAGTGGGAACTTTAGTTTACAGAAGAAAAATCATAGGAATTCATCATTGATGTGATCTTCAGAATGGTTTTCTAATATCATTCCCTCGCCACTATTGGTCCAATTTTTAGAGGTTAAAATCCCAATAAGTGTACCATAAAATTAGATTTCATCCTGATAGCATTCAAACTGCTAACATTCCTCACACAATCACAGTATCACAGTAGCTAATGTCTCATGAAAGGACCATGAGTTTTCATGGGAAAGATCATTTTATCTTTAGAGTGATTTTTGAATGTGTTACTCTGAGACGCCATTCCTTCCTTTGTAAAATGAGGGAAATGGTAAATAACTCATTGACTTTTATAAGGATTAAGTAATATAATTTTCAAACAATACCTGACACTAAGTAGGCCCTACATTAATGCTACTTCCCACCCTCATATTCCGAATTTATGCATGCAGACCTCGGAGATATTGCTGGTTCAGTGCTGAACCACCTCCATAAAGTGAGTCACATGAATCTTGGTTTCCTATCTCCTTTCCCCTTCCCCTTCCCCCTCCTAGAACAGAACAATAAGGAAAATGACCAAGTTATCCCTCTTTGCATGATTGTAACCAAATATTATTTGCTTTTTCAGAGACTAGTGCTTCTTTTCTCTTTCCCTCTCTTCATTCCATCCTTACCTCCCACCACTACGAAAAGAAATGAAAAACGTCAAGTACTTCCATTTGATATTGTGTTTAACATAAGACTTGAAGCCATGGTTTCTCTTTCTTGGATTTTTACTAACTGCCTCCAGCTGCCCTTTGGGTGGGACCCCCCCCACCACCACCACCACCACCACAATAAAATGCGTGTTTGCTGAGGATTTCAGCAGCCACCTGGGGGCTCAGTGTATTCAATGAACGCTATTTAGCAGACTAGTGGTGAAATGGTGACAAATGATATGTTAACTTTTTTCTGGTGTTTGTGGTTTAGGACTAGTTGGTTTCAGTCTTGATGCCTCTTTCTTCTGCATTACCAACCTTTTCCACATTTTAAAATCTACTACTGCCTTTCCTCCAGGGTTATGGGTGGCAAGCTTTGTGTTGTTGACAGAAGCCATTTGTTGGTTAGAAGGTTCATATTTTAGACTACCGGCAAGTACTGCCTTTCTAGCTAGTCCATCTTCAGAATTTGTTTATGTTTTAAAGTATTTTTTTCAACTAGCTAAATAATTTTTCTTCGTTATCACTCCACTCACATGAAATGACCTGACTGTTACTTCTTTTATCTCCAGACACACCCAGTAAAATTAGGCTTGTTTGCATATGATTAGCCATTGACTGGTCCACAGCTGAGCCAAGTTTGTTCTTCAAACATTCCTGGTAGTATCGCTGGTTAGTCGGACCTTGCCTGGGGCTGAGCTCTGAATTGTCACCTTTCTCACTCCTGGGGTCCTTTCCCTGGCCTTGGCTGTGGCTCTCAGAGGCCCTGGCCTTTGCACATGTCTCTTTAGTCTCAGCGTTCCTTTCCTTGCACAACCTTCCTCCTTCCTCCTTCTTGGTTCTAGAACACTTCCAATTATTTCTGCTTCAAGGTCCTGAGCTGACTATTGGCTGAAGTAAAAAAAAAAAAAGGAAAAGATGAAGAAACTGGGCAGAAAGGCCAGTTAATTATATTGCCCAAGGTCCTAAAAAAGGACAGCTTTGACTCCACTTAGACTTTGCTTATTGAAGGGAAGTAAATTTCCCCAAGGACTTGTCAAGGAATTCTAGCAAGCCCTTGGACAGAAGGCTTCAGGTGCTGCAGTAGCTGTCTGCTTCCAATTGTAAAGAAATCTGAGAGCATTTCTCCTTCAAAGAGATGCCAGGAGCTGGAGGACACTTTCCATGCACTTCATAGTTTGCCCACTCCAATACAACAAAGTCAGATGGCCATCTGAAGTGGAAAACAGTTTTTCTACAATCCAAAGCAAGCTTGGGGTACCATCTATAGGTAACTTTAACTATTTGAACAGTTCCAGGCTATTCCATTAATTTAATACAATACGAACCCGCATGTACCCAGGCTTTGGTGTGGTGTCAGTTCTATTTTCCAAGCCCAGTTTCAGCAGTGCACCTTCCCAGAGTTATTCTTCCTCCTAAGTCCCAATGTCCATCTTAGTAGCAAATCAACTTTATTTGGTCTCTTGTGTGCCTACTCAGTTCAGCATGGTAGTCAGCACATAAACTCATAAATTACAACACAGTGATCCGGACAATAACGGAAGTGGAAAAAAATCCCCTCTCCTCCACACATGAACCCCATCTCTGTGGCATTCTTGATTCTGCTCCTGGAATTTCCCCTTTTTGCTCAGCTGTCCTTCTGTGGTAGGCAGTTAGACAGACATAAGCAGAGCAAGGATGATAGGCCAGGTACAGAGGTCACCAGGGTGGAAAGCCCCAAGTGCCTAGCAACAATCAATTGTAGGGTGGGACCTGGCCCCCAGGGTGACTTTTCCTCCCTTAGCAGTCTCTGGTCAAGTGGTTTGGACCCGCTGACATTTCCTCCCTAGAGATAACATCTAAACCTCAAGTTATATTCCAGCTCCAGGCCCAGATAAGCAACAAAACCAGCCACAGCTGATGTCAGGACCAGTTGCATTGAATAATGACCCTTGAAAAGACACACTTGGAACACAGCTGAATATTCTATTCAGATCTTCCCCTGGGACCTCCCCCAAAATCTCCACCCTAAAAATCTAGTGCACTCTCCCTCCTGGGAGCACACGCACATCTTTCCCTTCCCCGCCCCCCCTTTCCACTTCCCCCTCCTGGCCCCAGGCACATTACCTTTACCTTTCTCACTTCCAAGCCCCAAAGGCCCTCCTTTTTACCTCTATAACTTGTTTCCTAGGCCCATTTCTTCTAGGAATTACTCCTTCTACCTCTGTAATTTATCAAATAAATGTTCTCTTACAGTTTGGGTCTTGGCTCTGAATTCTTTCTTAGCCAGAACTCAAGTACCGAGGTTGCTGAACCCAGGTTTGGTCTGACCTCACTGGTCAGACACCTGGTGCCATTCCCGCCACCTCCAACACTTCATGTTGTTTGAATCTACATTCTCTGAAACCGGACTTTGCACACATGTGCATGATCACACACACACGATAAACATTGAAAATATATAATTTTAAAATTAATATGTGGTGTAGGGTTGGCTTAAAGTGGGAAGAAAACTCTCAGTATCCCTTGAGTTTTTACTAAAAAGAGGTAATGGAGAAAAATGAGGAGAAAATAAGCATTAAATAAGCAAAATAAAAGGCATAAGAAAAGATTTAAGATGAAGAAGGAAAATAAAAGTAAGAAAAAAAGATATAGGCCAGGAAAAAAGGCAGAAATAGTCAGGTTGGAAGGAGGATTTAGTTGGCTGGGGCATGAGTGGGGCAGGAGACTGGAACGAAGGTGATGAGTGCCCACAGCACTGTGGCGGGTGTTATGCCCAGATTTCAAGATTCCCAAGAAACCACATCAGGGAGCCAGCCAATCCGATGCAAAAGCATAAGAGTCAGTATTTCAAGCTAGCTTGAGCTCCCATCCACCAGACTCACCGACACAACGGCAAACCAAGTGGCTGAGAGACAGAACCCCGCCTAGAGACGGGTTTTAAAGGGGGGGTTGGAGTAAGGGGAGGAGAAAGGACTGTGCTCTGCCGATTGGCCAGGCGCAAGTCGATGTCTTGTTCCTGGGTGTGGCTAGCAGAGTCTTAGACTTCCGGGAAGAAGGTCCTTGCCAAGCACGTGGCCAAGGTAAGATGGAGGACGTAGCACGTGGCCAAGGTAAGATGGAGGACGTAGCCCTTACCCTGGGGCAAGGTGGAGGGCCTAGCCCTCATCCTTTCAGCGGGCAGGGGATCCTGGGAAGCTACCACAGGCCCTCCAAAAGCTCTCAGCAGATTCATCCTATTCCTTGGTCACCTGTCTCAGCCTCAGCCTATAGCCCACAGGGAGAAGGCAGTGACACCAAGTTCCCTTGAATGTGTTCCGCAGGCATTCTCTCACAGCTTTGGTCCAGATTTTCCATAAACATTAAGAGTCTCCCCTGTGACAGCTAGCTGTCCTTCTATCCTTCCCCCAGGGCCTGAGCAGCAGTCTGCCTAACTCTGATCAACAAGAGCCCTACAATCTTCAGGTGGCATGGTGACAGTTTCCCAGTCAAGCCTGCTAGGTAGGGGTGCGGTCACTGTCCAGGATCTTCTTGGTCACATTGGGTCCTAACTTCAAGGTAAAAATCAACCCCTACCCTCTCCACCACACAGCATGGAAAAATTCCATTTCGGTTAAAGAGTTACATGTTTTCAAAATATATAATTTTTAAAATATATGTGACTCAGATAAGTAAAGTAAAAAAGTAAGTTGTGTTTGAGAAGAAAAAAAAGAGAGAGAGAGAGAAAGAGAGAGAGCACTAGCCAGTTTGACTCAGTGGATAGAGTGTCAGCCTGCAGACTGAAAGGTCCCAGGTTCAATTCTGGTCAAGGGCACATGCTTGGGTTTCAGGTTCAATCCCCAGTAGGGAGCGTGCAGGAGGCAGCCAATCAATGATTCTCTGTCATCATTGATGTTTCTATCTCTCCCTCTCCCTTCCTCTCTGAAATATCTAATCTAATAAAAGACAAACGTGCAAATTGACCATACCTTCACTATGCCTTAAGCCACACCCACCAGCCAATCAGAGCGACTATATGCAAATTAACCCAACCAAGATGGCGGCTGGCAGCCATGGAGCTGAAGCGAGCAGGAGGCTTGGTTGCTCCAGTGATGGAGGAAGCCAAGCTTCCCGGCCAGCTCTGAGCTCCACTGAAGGCAACAAAGTTTCAATTATAGAAGATAAATAAACACCAGATACTTGCTTTCAGCCGGCCATGGCCAGGGAGCTGGATTGAGCTGGAGCTGGCTCTGAGCTCCACTGAAGGCAACAATGTTTCAATTATAGAAGGTAAATAAATCCCAGAATGAGGAAAAAAAAAAAAAGGAGTGGCTGGGAGGTTCCGTCGCGGGGGGGGGGGGGGGGGGGGGGGTTTGCCCCCCCTAAAAAATTCCCCCACCCCCCCCCCCGGGGGGGGAAAAAACCCCTGGGGGGGGGGGGCCACCCT
>NW_005871320.1:817077-823544 GCF_000147115.1 Myotis lucifugus
TCCGGGACACCCTTTTAAGGACAAACCAGCCAGGCCCCCACCCCGTGCACCCAGGCCTCTTTCCTATATAATAAAAAGGGGTAATATGCAAATTGACCCTAACAGCACAAAGACTAGGAATGACTGGTCATTATGACACACACTGACCACCAGGGGGCAGACGCTCAATACAGGAGCTGCCCCCTGGTGGTCAGTGCGTTCCCACAGGGGGAGCTCTGTTCAGCCACAAGCCAGGCTGACGGCTGCCAGTACAGCGGTGGTGGTGGGAGCCTCTCCCGCCTCCTCAGCTGCACTAAGGATGTCCGACTGCAGCTTAGGCCTGCTCCCTGCTGGCAAGTGGACATCGCCCGAGGGCTGCCAGGCTGCCAGAGTGATTTCTGACTGCCAGCTTAGGCCCAATTCCCCAGGGAGCAGGCCTAAACCAGCAGGTGGTCATCCCCCAAGGGGTCCCAGACTGCGAGAGGGCACAGGCCAGGCTGAGGGACCCCCCCCCCCCCCAAGTGCACAAATTTTTGTGCACCAGGCCTCTAGTATATATATAGGATAAACAAAGCCAGTATAACACACAGTCAAAACTGCATGGCACACACCATAAAATGGATTTATTGTTCTTTAACCTCTGCCTCTTTCAAATGTTCCTTTCCAGCCTTTTCTTGACTCCTTGAGCTGAACACACAGATCTTTAGTCACTCAGTTTTAAGAGAAACCTCATTAAAGTTCTATTTGAGGCCCTGGCTGGGTGACTCAGTTGGTTGGAGCATGGCCTCATACACCAAAAAGGTTTCAGGTTCGACCCCAAGTCAAGCATGTATGGAAGGCAATAGATTGATGTTTCTCTCTCTCTCTCTCTCTCTCTCTCTCTCTCTCTCTCTCTCTCTCTTTCTCTCTCTTTTCCTTCTTCTCTCTATAAAAATCAATAAACAGGCCCTGGCTGGTGTGATTTAGTTGGTTAGGTGTCATCCCGTGCACTGAGAGGTCAACGGTTGGATTCCCGGTCAGAGCACATGCCCGAATTTCAGGCTCTATCCCCTTAGGGGGCATGCAGGAAGCAGCCAATTGATGTTTCTCTCTCATCAATGTTTCTCTCTCTCTCTCTTTCTCCTGCTCCCTTCCTCTCTCTCTCTAAAATCAATAAAAATATATTTTTTTAAAAATCAATAAACATATCCTCAGGTTAGGATTTTTTTAAGAGATTATATTTGAGGTATTAAGAAGTCAGGCCAGGCTAAGTCAAAGATTAATTTCACATACATTCAAAGACTTTTCCCCTCCCTCCATCTCAGTCTGGGTCCAACTGGGCAGGAAAGTAAAGTGCTCCTTTAGAATGGTCCTCTTCTCCCCCTCTTTCTATGCTTCTAACGCCTCTGCGGCTAGTGGGGGAGAGGGGTGGGAATGAGGGCAAAAAGAACAGGGCAAAGTACTTTTACATAAGTCCTGCAGCCTAGTCCTATCTTAGCAGTTGTGCCTAGAGGGTTCACATGTGTAGGTTCTTCAGGACACCTTCAGAGGTCTCAATGTTGCACTATTGTCTGATCCAGGAGATGCACTGAGGTAATTTCTTCTCACAGGTCCACCCCCAAGCCCCTTCCCACCTCTGCCCATCACAGCCTGAGGGTGGGAGATAAGGGAGCTCCTCACAACCAGCCTCCCTGGGTGGGGCACCAACAAGATGGTGACTCCGTGGCAACCTTGGAGCCCCTCATTTGGTTGTGAGGGGTTAATAGGAGAAACACCCCAAACCATGCTCTTTCTCTAGATCTTTCTTATGCATGGATGCCTTCTTCAGCAGTCTGGCAAAACTTAAGGACCCTCCTCTCAAAATAATAATTTTAAATTTATAAAATAAAATATGCATTATTACAAAGGAAACTATTGTAAAATGCAGCTATCAACATTCTTTAAATTTGTACTCTAATATGTGTACTGCATTATTAACTCACTAGAGGCACAGTGCATGAAATTTGTGCACTGGTAGGGTCCCTAGCGGCTGCTGGTTGCCAGCCGGGGCCTCCCTCCCTGCCACCCGCTGGCCCCGCCCCCACCCCCTGGTCGAACTCCCAGAAGAATTCCAGTGGAAGAGACAATTTGCATACTACACTTTTATTACATAGGATTGTACAACGAGTTTTAGCAGTAATTTCTAAGTAGTGATGATATTGTGAGATATCTGCAACAACTGCTTGTGATATAAAAACATCTGTGGTTTCTTTTTTTAAAATATTTTTATTGATTTCAGAGAGGAAGGGAGATAGAGAGAGAGAGCTGGAAACATCAGTGATGAGAGAGAACCACTAATTGGCTGCCTCCTGTAGCCGCCCCCCCCCCCCCCACTGGGCATTGAGCCTGCAACCTGGGCATTTGCCCTTTACCAGAATTGAACCTGGGATCCTTCAATCCAAAGGCTGTTGCTCTATCCACTGAGCCAAACAGGCTAGGGCTACACCTGTGGTTTCTTTCTTTCTTTCTTTTTTTTAATATATCTTATTGATTTTTTACAGAGAGGAAGGGAGAGGGATAGAGAGATAGAAACATCGATCAGCTGCCTCCTGCACACTCCCCACTGGGGATGTGCCCGCAACCAAGGTACATGCCCTTGACCAGAATCGAACCCGGGACCCTTGAGTCCACAGGCCGACGCTCTATCTGCTGAGCCAAACCGGTTAGGGCCACCTGTGGTTTCTATTGGTGACAAAGGTACAGCTTCTAATACTACTGTGCCATGTTCCCTACATTCATAATGGAAGAAAATGCTAAATTTCAGCTGGAAGATGGGGAAAATAAGGATGGATTATTTTTCTCATGCATGTTCATGGATTCCCTGAATTCTATCCACAAATCCCTGAGGACTCTGGGTCACAAACCCATCTCATGGAACCCTCCTCCCATAACTTTCCTGCCTCTGCTTATTTGGGTCAGTGAGGGTAGAGGGAGGTGGCTGCAGGGCCGGTTTGGTGGCCTCTTGGTGAGGCTTGCAGCTCCCTTAACAATGGAAAGAAATTAAAGTCAATAGTCCTCAGCTTTGGGACACACAAGTCTGAGACAACAAAAAAAGTCCACTAAGTGATCTGTTGGTGTGAATTCAGTTTATGCTATACATTCATGAAAATATTCCAGAATTGAAACCCAAGAAACTGTTAACAGATTACCTCTGGGGATATGGTGGTTGAGATTAAAGGAAGAAAACTACTTTTCATGTTAAACTCTTTTCTACTATTTGAAAAAAATGAACCCTGGCCTGTTTGGCTCAGTGGATAGAGCATCAGCCTGCAGACTGAAGAGTCCCAGGTTCAATTCTGGTCAAGGGCACATGCCCAGATTGCGGGCTTCATCCCCAGTGGGGGGCGTGTGGGAGGCAGTGGATCAATGATTCTCTCTCATCTCTCTCTCCCTCTCCCATCCTCTCTGAAATCAATAAAAACATATTTTTAAATTAATAAAAAGTATATTTTGCTCACATGATGAAAAATTAGTTTTAAAAAACACTTTTAAAGTTTTTCTAAAGGAAACTATACATAACTTTAATTGATCTACTGTATAGCTGGTAAGGGCTGCTTAAGCATAAAAGTAATAGAAGAAATGATGGGGAAATTTGATAGATTTGATGCACAAAAAGATATGTCAAAAATAATGATATCACAGAAATAACTAAAAGAGAAAAATAAAAAACTTGAAGAAAATATTTGCAACAAAAATTATAGAAAAGGAACCAGTACTCCTCTATTATGGAGCAATCTTATAAATCAATGAGAAAAACAGTACCTGCTATAAATAGCTGTTTTGGAGTCTTCAGTACCCTTCCTTCTTCTTTCTACCCTGATTCCACCATATTCACCTCCAGAGAACAATCAAGCAGCAAAAGAAAGAGAACTATAAATACATAGATTACATTCCAGGAATCAATGATGGCTGAGGCCACTTCCACTGCTCTTTTACTCCCAATTCAGTCCAAGGTCTGGTCACTGGTGCTTTGAGCCAGAAAAGACCTGGATCCTGGACTAAGTGCACCCGAACTTCTACACTGGAATCTCCATTCTAGGATATACCCAAAGATAAGTGATACACTCACAATAGGATGCAAGAACATTTCTTAAGGAAAAATTGGCATCTGGCTATCTGGCAGCATTGTGACACATAGGGAAATGCATGGGTTTTGGAGATCAAACAAACTAGGACTCAAGTCCTGGCTCTGCTGCCTTTTATTATCTATAAAACTTGGGCAAGTCACTTATCTAAATCTTGATTTTCCCATCTGTGAAATGGGACTAATGCCTACCTCATGGGATTCTTGTGAGGTAGAGAAATAATATGTGAGATCCTTACCTCACACCATACCACAAAAATACTCGAGAAGGTTCAAAGAAATGAATGTTTAAATAAAATATTAAGAATATTAGAAATATAAGATAATATCTTTATGACCTTGGAATAGGAAAGGATTTCTTAAATAAGGCCCAAAAGGACAAGTGATAAAAGAAAACATTAAATTAGAAAACAAACAAAAGTTAAGCCACTGTTCCTCAACTGGGACCAATTTTGACCCCTAGGAAACACCTAGTTGCCTGCAGACATTTTGGTTGTCACAACTGGAGAGGGGGCGGAGCTACTAGAATGTAAATGATTGATTGAGGCCAGGGATACTACTGAACATCCTAAAATGCACAGGACAACCCCCCAGAAAAGAATTATCTGGTACATCATGTCAGTAGAGGTGAGGATGAGAAACCCTTTGTAAGCCCCCAGAAAGTAAATAAATACCCATGGAACTGAATTTAGTATACTAAATTTGACTACTTTCCTGTTGAGTCCTTTTTCTAAATTATCAGACACATAAAACCACCCCTTCTTTCAAACTCTGAACACTGGGGCTAGATCAGAGAGTGTGGGTGACAGAGTGGCCCCGCCCAAAGCATAACCCCTAATTCTTTTTCTGTATCACAGCTGGCAGGGTGCCATCTTCCCAGAGAAAGTGCACACTCTATAATTATTTTAACTGGGCAAAACATTATGGAATTTTTTCCAATCCTGAAAATGTATCAGGCCTGCATTCTAATTCAGTCCCACATTAGCTGTTTTCAAAGCTAAAGGAGGCAACATAGGTTTGTTTGTTTTTTCAACCGCCCAGAAGATAGTTCAGTGATCAGTGGACCAGATCTCAAATCTACACCACTAAATCAACTGCTCCATATTCTTAAAGTTCAATTGGGTAAATCACACACAGAGAGTGTATCAATCATGATTAGATTCCGTTTCATATCACAAAACCCCCAAATACAGTGGTTTAAGTAAGCTAGAACTTTATTTCTTTCTCAGTAATCTAGAACTAAGCAATCCAGGGCTGATTTAGTAGCTCCATGACATCATCATGCTTCTTTGAGCTCCCCGTGTTCCTCATTCTCATAGTCCAAGAAGGTAGCTGAAGCTCCAACCAGAACATCCGTGTTCAAATCAGCAGGATGGAGGAGGCAGGGACAGGGCATAGGTCTTTCCTTTTAAGGAAACTTCTAAGAAGTTTCTTGCAGCACAACTTAATTTCTTGGCCATACCTAAATGGTAAGGGGATCAGGGAAATACAGATTTCTAGCTGGGTAGCAATGTGCCTGCTTAAAAACTATTATTCTTTTATTAAAGAAGAAAAGAGTGGATCTTGGAGGCAGTGGATCAATGATTTTCTGTGCTAGTCTGTGCTAGTCTGACCCTTTAACTTCCCAAGGTTCTAGGCCTACCCTTTTATCCCCTACATAGATCCATGCATTTCACCCTGCAAAGGAGACGACCCCAAGTCTCACCCATTTATGGCATCTCACTCAAAGTCCAACATCTCCAGGTGATGTGCACCTATTTCCATCATATTCAGATGCAGCTTTTCATGGTCTGATCACTTATAAACCAAAACAAAATGATTTGTCTGCATTTACATGCAATGTAATTGCTGGAGTAGGAACAAAATAACCCTAACTCCCATTAGAAAAGGGAGGAAAAGGAAAATCTTTAGGTATAGATGTATAGCAATTATCAAATCCTGCTGGTTAGGAATGCAAAGACCCCCTTTTCTGGCAGAGGAGTACATTCCTTGATTGGCCCCTCAGAAACTGCAGGCAGTTGCCTCCTTGGAGGAATGCCTTTGTCCATTGTCCCCCGTGAACTCTGGCTTTGCCCTCTAGGAGGTTAGTCCTTGTCCATTTCTTCCATGGCTATATCTGAGCCATGGGCATTGGAAGATAGGATCTTCTTGGGAGTTGCATCATTTCCACAGCCAACTTCTTGCTTGTACAGGTGCAGAGAGCCATTGATTCTCTTGAGGGTCAAATAAACAGAAGTTTTTGGAGACTTCTGTCCAAATGTAGTAAGTTTCCAAGCTATTTACTTCTAGTTAGTTCCAAGTATGAGTTATCACAGCCTAAAACTGTGTCCACAAACACTCTCTAAGCCTGAAGATTCTGACCTTTTATTTATAACTCTTTTTTAAA
>NW_005871320.1:823644-847155 GCF_000147115.1 Myotis lucifugus
CATATACATATTATATTTTTATTGATTTCAGAGAGCAAGGGAGATGGGGAGGGAGATAGAAACATCAGTGATGATAACAGAGAATCATTGACCAGGTGCCTCCTGCACACCCCCTACTGGGGATCGAGTCTGCAACCAGAATCGAACCTGGAACCCTTCAGTCCGCAGGCCAGCACTCTATCCATTGAGCTAGACCAGCTAGGGTTTTTTTTATAGCTCTTAATGCTTTGCCCATCTTTTCCTTCTCAAAGTAATGTTGGCTATCCTTGAGACCATTTGAAACAAAGAAAAAAAGTTGGGTGGATGGCAACATTCATCATCTGATCTTTCTGGCTGGGCTTGTTTCCATTGACTAACAATGGATACCTAGGGAAGATGCTTTTAAAAAGCTTGTGACCACAGTCCTATCTCCTACGAAGGCTGATGGACTTGCAGTCACTTTTTATTACGGCTTTAATCTGGGTAAAAATAAGTTGCATTTTTCACCCCTGCAAGATTCCCAATTCCCAGGTATAGGACTCATAGTTAATTTAGATTACGGGCAGAAACAATCCTTTAGTAAAGTTGTGTTCCTTACCATCTCTGCTGGAAGGCTCCGGTGCAAGTTCATATCTTTGTAGTTCATATATTTATAGTAGTACTTGACCAAAAGCCACAAGAAACAACCAATATACACTAAATTGTTATATTTCCTACCTTTTCCCCCTAGCTATACCTTCAGTTTGCATGATTCAGCAAGTAACAGTTGGATTAAGTATTTTGCTACAGCATAACAAGGGTCACTAACTTTTCAACCAACAATATCTATTTCATCACTGTTCAATATCTGACCTTCTCCACTAAGCCAATAACACTATTGGGTGTTATTACTTCTGTTGCCTAACTCCCAGGTGTCAAGTTTCATATTGATAAGGATAAGGTTCAATATATGAATATGAAATATGAAAATGCAAAATAATAGTGGCTTAAACGTAGAACAACGTGCTATAGCCAACGATGTGACTAGTCAGATACAAATTATGATAAGAGTTTCTAATAATAACCTAAACCTGAGAGTTTAGAACTTAGATGAATCACCCATGAGTGACTTTGATAACAGCTTCTTTTCCTGTATAGTTTGTACACCTTTTCTCAAGTTGGAACAGGATTTGAAATGTTTTTCATTTGGAGAGCTCCAAAGATTTTATGATTATGTTGACTAATTCCTGACTCAGAAAATAACAGAGGTTGGCAATGGAGGATACAGGTGAATGGGAGTTGGGAAGGAGGATATGAAGGGGGAAAGAGAGAGGTGGCTGGGGCCCATTAGTCCAGAATCTAACTACAAATTGCAAAATTGTGAGAGGAAAAGAGAAAGAAAGATGCTTGCTAAAACCTAAGAGTTGTCTGGAGTTTTATTGACGGTGATTATTATAATAATCAACATTTTTGACACTATGCACTAAATGGCAATGTACTAAATTCTTTGTACACTTGGTTAATCTTCAAAATTTATGAGGTAGATACTATTATGATTACAATTTTTAAAAAATATATATATATATTATTGATTTTTTACAGAGAGGAAGGGAGAGGGACAGAGAGCCAGAAACATCGATGAGAGAGAAGCATCGATCAGCTGCCTCCTGCACACTCCCCACTGGGGATGTGCCCACAACCAAGGCACATGCCCTTGACCAGAATCGAACCTGGGACCCTTGAGTCCGCAGGCCGACGCTCCATCCACTGAGCCAAACCGGTCAGGGCAATGATTACCATTTTTAAAATAAGGGAACTGGGGCTTAAAGAGGTTAAATAATTTACCCAAGTTCATAGCAAATAGCAGAACCAAGACTTGAACTCATATCTCTCAGAGACCAAAGCTAATCTCTTAATCACTATGGTGTGTTGTTCATGATAGATTTGAGGCTTTGTTTTTTCCTCAAAGGAATGACTCTTAGTCAGATTAACTAGTTAATTGTCACCTGCTTACTCAGTCTGGTTTAATCTGGAAGAAGTCACTCTAGCTACAGATCATTAATTGATATTATTAAACCACATATTTTGGTCTTAACAAGTGCAGTAGGGTGGGGGTAGGAAGAGGTTAGCATTTAGAAAAATGAGTAAATAAACTAATATGATTTGAAAACCTTTCATTCTTACTCTTAGAAACCCCTTTCCTTCCTTTATTCTTTCCTTCTTTCATCAAACACAGAGTGTCCACTCTATGCCAATTACTGCAATTATGACTGAAAGTGCCACAGGGCTCAAAGCCCAGCTCTGCAGGCACCACAGGGTGTTAAGTGCTAGTAGGGTTAAGGTTAGGTGTTGTGTAAGCACAGAAGAGGCATGTCACACTCAATCTTGCAGGTGGGAGGGGGAGGTTGAGAGAGGAGGAGGGGTAGGCTTCCTTAGGACATAATGCCTGAGCAAAGACCTAGAAGGATAAATAGAAGTTAGCCAAGTGTAGGCAGGCAGAAAGGCCACCCTAGCAGAGTAGACAGCAGGGGCAAAGGCCAGAAGCAAGAGAAAGCTTCAGGGAACTGATGGGTAGAACTATAATTTGAGGGTCATGTGTGACAAGAGTCAGCCTGAAGGCTAGGTTCAAATTCTGAAGGTACTGGTACACCATACTAACCAGTTTGGATTTTATTCTGAGGATAATGGATGCTAAACATAAGAGGACACATCATACTTGTACTTCACTCTAGCTTCAGGGTGGGGAATGGTTTGAAAGCTGCCTTTTAGTGGAGAAACCAGTGAATAGTCTATCTACTTAATGCAGTATTGAGGTGGTGATGGTCAGAACTAAGTACAACAGGAATGGGCAGAAGTGGATGGACTGAAATACTACTGACCAGGTGGAGACAACAGAGTCTGGTGCCTGCTTAAGGATGGCAGGTGAGAGAGAAGGAGGAGTCAGGCTCAACACCCTGGTTTCTGGCTTGGAAAATTAGGTGAGACCAGAAACAGGAGGAGAGGAGCAGGTTTGGGGACTGGTTGATATCAAATAGAGGTCACAGGAGTCTAGAGCTCACCAGAGTAATCTGGCCTAGAAAAAAAGGTGTGTAGTTGTTGGCATAGAGTAATTGGAGCCAGGGAAAGGATGAGATTATCTGGAGAGAGTAAGTTGACCTGCTTCCCTCCACAAATGTTCCAGGCCTTCTTCACCCTTGTGCTACACTCACACTGGCCAGGTCTTCCCACTGTGGTGGCCCCCCACCCAGTCTACTCTTTGGCATCTTACCTCATGCTAGGATAGTTGACCTGGTTCCTATCCAAAATTAGATCTGTATCCCTTTCCCCATGATCTCTCTCCTAGCTATTCTGATAAATGATTTGATGCTAAAAATTTATAACCATTAATGAATTATTACCTAAAACATTTCAGAATTTTAATTGAAGAGAACGGATTTGAATCCATAGAAATCTCGGAAGCTTCCTTCCTTCCTTCCTTCCTTACGGATTTGAATCCATAGAAATCTCGGAAGCTTCCTTCCTTCCTTCCTTCCTTCCTTCCTTCCTTTCTTTCTTTCTTTCTTTCTTTCTTTCTTTCTTTCTTTCTTTCTTTCTTTCTTTCTTCTGTCTTTTGGATAGGTGGTTATTACTGAGGTGAACTCCCCCTTAAGACCACACTCCTGCCACTATAACTCCCATTTCCTCAACCATGGACCTCCCAGATATTAAGTATTTGATTTTTAGCTTTGAACACGTAGGGATAAATTGCCTTTCCACATCTTGACCCTTTGTGTCATAGAGAACCTGAACAAGTTACTTAGTGCCTGACATAGACAGAACAGAGTTGGCATATGGGTGTATTTCCTACCAATGCAAGGTCACTATGTTAGGGACACCTGGAAGTGGGTGTATTTGCATATGGACAATGACCCCAGGTTGTTTAAAGAGCACTCAGTAAGTACTGATTAAATGAATAAATAAGACTTTTGACTCTCAAATAAGCTATGATCTCATTGGAAACTTAAGACATGTACACATGTAGAAATAATTAGCAATACAAGACAACAATGTGTTAAATGACTATACACGTTAAATGACTATACAAGCAGTATGGATGGTAAGTAGAGTGATTCTATGATTTATTTTCTAAACTGAGACTCCTCTGAGAGTGAAAGGGAACCTTACTAATAAGTAACTTTTAATGGCTGGAGAAAGAATAAAAGGAGATTCTGTGCATGCTGTAAGTTTGTTGAGATGAGTTTGCTACCTCATGAAAAGAAATCAGACGTCTTTCTAGAGCTTTTAATTAGATATATTTGACTTTGAGCACAATGCCCTTTTAATGTTCTGATGAGAGTAGCCTAGAAATGTTTTTTAATGATAGAAGTGTTGCCAACAAGGTTAGGTTTACAGTATATCCTTCCTACGTAAAGTGTAGTCCAGGGACCAGCAGCATCAGCATCACCTGGGAATGTGCTAGAAATGCAGACATCCCTAGTCAGTTTGGCTCAGTGGATAGAGCATCAGCCTGTGGACTAAAGGGTCCCAGGTTCAATTCCAGTCAAGAGCACATGCCCAGGTTGCAGGCTCGATCCTCAGTAGGGGACGTGCAGGCAGCAGCTGATCAATGATTCTCTCTCATCATTGATGTTTCTACCTCTCTCTCCTTCTCCCTTCCTCTCTGGAATCAATAAAAATATATATTAAAAAATTAAAAACAAAAAAAAAGAAATGCAGAATGTTGGGCCCCACAGCAAACCTCCAGAGTCAGAATGTATATTAATGCAGTCCTTGGGGGGCTTGTAGGCACGTTAACATTTAAGAAGCATTGATCTACACTACATTAATTCTTCCAAAAAAGTAAGCATATTTAAATATGCTTTTCCTACTTGCTCTTGCTCCCCTTTATAAAATGCATGCAAAGTATGCTTCTTTTTGCTACTAAGTCATTTCAGTGTCTATAACTTTAATGATGATAATGAGGAATGTTTACAAAACGAACAGTAAAAATGGGGATGAAACACCCTATATTCCACAATACACTCTCCATTCAGGGATAAGGATGGAAAACAAACTCAAAGTCACACGAGAGCTGCTCCATTCTGCTATAGACAAGCTTTAACTCTACCCAACCAATTTTGGTTTTAAAATTTCTCTCAGTGGGACGGAGAAAATTCATAGGAGAAACCATACTTGGACGTGCAAGGTAATCCAGGAAATCTTCACTTTCATTCGTTGTAAATACTTAACAAAAGGCTTTATCTTTCACAGGTTGAAGGAATATTAATTAACATGCTATGGAGGACCTTACTTGTCTTTCCTGTGACTGTTTGCTGGCTCCAGGCCAGCACGAATTTGGTAATACTGGGCAAGGCCACAGCTGCGCGCAGGCCTGCGTGTCATCTCTATTTTTGCAGCCATTAAATAGCTTCTCCAGTCTCCAGCATGTGTTGCTGCACATGTGATCCAATAAATCCCCTGTAGAATGAAGCAACAATAATGTGTTGGGCAATTAGAATGAAAACATCAGGTCTTCCCAGCAGCCTCTTGCCCCTGTTAATATTCACAAGATATCCTCCATGGAGAACTCCTGGGAATTCCGCTAAAGCCCCTTACCATCCCTGAGGCCAAAAACCCGGGGATAAAGATCCATTCCCTCCCTTCCCAAGATGAATGCTGTATAAGGGCAATGAGGGGATTGCAAGTGCCTCCAAATAAAGGGTTTTTTTGTTTTTTTTAATGACTCTTTAAAGCTATAAGTCATCAGGTCACAGGCTCTTTTGCCTTCTGGCAGGACAACTTTAAAAATTTACATTTCTGAACTTGTGGGTTAGCAGGCTTTCATTCTAACTCCCAGTAAGAAGAATTAGAACAGGAAAGTGTAAGTGTACAGTGTGGGTTGAAGTCAGGATAATAATGACTAAGCACCTCATGGTTCTCTCCCAGTATAAATTTTAAATTCCAAAAAAGCATAGGTGATCGTTAAAACAATTACGGCCGTGATTCTGAAAGACCACACAGACAAGATATTTCATAAGGAAAATCATGGAATCTTAGTCCTCAACGAGATCTTTAGATCTCCCCTCTTCCTTTTGGGGGTATTGTCTATAAAAGGATGATTATACCTGCTCTGTCTCATCATATTGCAGCAAGAACTAAATCAGATAAAGTGGGAGAGGCTGTATTTGAAACTCTAAAAATCAAAATAAGATATATATTTAATGATCTTCATTATCATTTTAAACCGAGAAAGCAGGCTCAAATGGTGTCTTGTCCACACCTGACTATGAGTTGCCTTAGATGTGACTGACTACATGCAAGCTCAGCTGGATCAGGTCATTGTCACAAATGCACCTTGTCCTTCCTCTTGGTCTGCTGGTGATCAAGGCATGTGTGCCTGTTCTCAATCATACAAAATACCTGCACTCGGGACTCTCACCAGAGATTGCAACCGAGAGCACGCTGCTGTCCAATCCTTTAGCAAACTGATTTTTGAGAAACAATATTTGTGAGAATTCCCTGAAGGTTATGCATACTCATACTATCCATTCTGTTGGATACCCTAAAATTTACCTTTGGATCAAACTTGGTCATCAGAGCACTGTGTGTTTAGATCACAAGTATTTGCCTCCTTGTAGAACAAACTTGACTGAATTGTATATACATAGAGGAATGCTACCAGATCTAACCCTAAAGAAATGCATCATTATTTTTAACACAGGGATTTTATTGATAGCCCAATGTGCCATACTACAGATTCTTCCTTATGAGGACCCCTGGGAGAAACTCCCCTGGGCTGCAGCTTCAGGAGAACCTGGCTTTTAATAACTTTTTGTCTTATGAACAACACTAACCTCATAACCTGGAGTGCTTTCCTCTTGCCCTGGCTACTAGGAAACTTTGTTTGGCAAATGGAATATATTACTCTGTAATAATTTTACTCTTGCTTTAATTTTCTTACCTCTTTTTCTCTTTGACAAATTCTTTTACCTCTTTGTATTCTCATATTTTTTAAATCAACTTGTTTTTATAAATCAACTGTAGTTGAATTGAATTCAGTCCCTAGTAGCATTGGCCAGTACTTGTAGATGCTAAGCCTTGGGGATGATGCTCAGCTATGATTTTCAGAGGCAGCGTTAAGTCATGAATGTAAACCAGAGGAAGCAGAGATAAGGCGCTTGATCTTTGACATTCGGTTTTTGGATTCATCAATATGCAAAACAGTAAAATCTTAAAAATCAGTTGAACCATACCATATGGCTTTTGCAACAATTTGGACAAAGTGTTTAAAGTTTACTCTTTATTCTTTGGGTTTATTAAACAAATGAAGAGTATAATTTGTAAGAAGGAATATTTGAATATTAAAGAGTTCTTTCCCAACAACTTTTATTCTTATGTGCATGTTAAAATGCCATTAGATTATCATAATCCAGCACTGCTCTGTTGAATACTTTAGCATGCTGATTATAAACTTTTCCTATTTATTAAAGCGATATGTGATTACTCTAATCAGAAAGTCTGTCTCTGAAGGTGAGAAATATGTACTCCTGAAAAATATCCTATTAGTTAAATCCTTTTTATTACATATGTTCCTATCATTCTTGAAATTGCTCTAAAATTTAAGTAACTCATGGTACATGCCTTTACTGCATGCATTTGGAAATGTTCACTACTTCTTTATTGAAATCACCCGCTGACTTCTATAATATTACGCCCTCTTTTCTCTCTCTCTCTCTCTCTCTCTCTCTCTCTCTCTCTCTCCTTAAGCCTTGTCTTATCAACATTTTCTCGTCTTCCTCCCACCCTCTAACTGTGGGCATTTCCAAAGTTCAGCACTCAGTCTGGCTGTTTCTCCTTCACGCTTGCTTTACGATAACTAATCCTTAAAGCATCAACAATCACTCTTATAACAGATGACTCTAGTATGAATATTTACTTGAGTTCCAACCTCTAGGCTCAGATTACCTACTGGATAATTACATTGACAACTCAAATTCACTGTGTCAGTCATCAATAATTACTGTCAACTTTATTTGTTAGTGCTATCATAAGACTTAGCAATAAAAAAAATGTTTCTCATTGGTTGTACATGCTACGTGCTACAAACAGGTGCTTTTATTTTTTTACTAGAGGCCTAATGCACTAAATTCATGCATGGGGGGTGGGGGGAGGGGGCAGTCCCTCAACCTGGTCTGCACCCTCTCCAATCCAGGACTCCTTGGGGGATGTCCAACTGCCTCTCACAATCTGGGACCGCTGGCTCCTAACCGCTCACCTGCCTGCCTGCCTGATCGCCCCTAACCCCTCTGCCTGCCTGCCTGCCTGATTGCCCCTAACCATCTCTGCCTGCCTACCTGATCGCCCCTAACTGCTCCCCTACCAACTTGATCGCCCCAAATTGCTCCCTTGCTGGCCTGATGGCCCCTAACCGCCTCTGCCTTGCCCTGCACCCAGGACCCAGAATTTCCTTCTCCGGCCAGTCACAGACATCCGGGACTCTGGCTTCCCTCCCTCTGGTCAGCCACAGGCACCCAGGACCCGGGCTGGCTTCACCCAGGCCAGCCGCAGTTGCAGGGAACCGTGGGCAGGCAGCTTTGCTTGGGCTGGAGCCGCAGGCGCTGGTGCCCAGGACCACAGGGCGGGTGGCTTTTCCCTCTCCCGGGCTGCAGCCTGGCTGGTCCCCATTCCTCTCTCGTGAGCTCATTTGTGCCTGGCTGGTCCCCATTCATCTCTCCCCATTGTTGAGTGTCTGAACTGTGTGACAGCGTGAGGGCATGAGGGCATGAGGGCATGATGACTATTTGCATATTAGCTCTTTATTATATAGGGTTTTTGTTAATCCTGACCCAAGGATATTTTTTTTTAAATATATTTTATTGATTTTTTACAGAGAGGAAGGGAGAGAGGTAGAGAGTTAGAAACATCGATGAGAGAGAAACATCGACCAGCTGCCTCCTGCACATCTCCCACTGGGGATGTGCCCGCAACCCAGGTACATGCCCTTGACCGGAATCGAACCTGGGACCCTTCAGTCCGCAGGCCGACGCTCTATCCACTGAGCCAAACCGGTTTCGGCCCAAGGATATTTTTACCATTGATTTTTAGAGAAAGTGGATGGGAGGGAAGAAGGGGGAGAGAGAGACACATCAATTGGTTGCCTCCTGCATGTGCCTGACAAGGGCCGGGTTTGAAACTGCAACCCAGGTAGGTGCTTTTAACCAGGAATAGAAACCACAACCTTTCAGTGCATGTGCCAATGCTCTCATCACTGAGAAACACTGGCCAGGGCCAAAAAGGTGCTTTTAAAAACAAACCTTATTTAATCCTCTGAGCCATCATATAGGTGGGTTTTGCCACCTTTACTTTACTATTAGAAAACCTGGGAATAAGAGAGGTACAGAAAATTGCTGTTTTTAGCAATTACAGTGCAAAAATAAAATTTAAACTCATTTGTCATGTTAAGCTGCCTCCCCAAACTTTTATATAAAATTAAATTTTCTTTATTTTCTCCAAAACAAACTTTGTCTATGTCCCCATTTTAGTCTATGTTACCATAATTCTCCTACTAAATATAGAAGCTAAAATCTTCTGATATTTTTGTCCCCCATCTTCCTAATTACCCTTCATATCAAATCTATCACAAAGTCCTGTAATGTCGCTTCTTCTTAATTTTCTTCCTTCCTTCCTCTACTTCACATGCTTCTTCATTAACCTCTTCAATAAACTGCTGTCCTCTCTTTCCACCTCTGGCTCCTGCACACAGCCTCTTCCCTCAATCACCCCTGGTGAACCTTTCGAGAGCAGCAGTTGCTCTGTGGGTCAGCTGATCAGAAGCCTTTAGCTGACTACAGCATCTTAAGGTCCTTACTCTCCTCATCCTCTCTGGAATAGTTTCCTTCTAAATGCTTGCTCACACAGTCTTTCTTCTTTTGAAATAAACATTCTTCTCCCACCTCTTTCCCTTGAAATGCTCTGAGTTAGTTCTGTGGGTTCTGCCTTCCTCTAAAGTTTGTCTACTGTACTTTTTATTTGCATTATTCATTCAACCCAATTTATGTTGCCTTGTGTTGTAAAGAAAATCTGTGTGTGTGTGTGTGTGTGTGTGTGTGTGTGTGTGTGTGTGTGTTGCCTCTTTGGTCTGATTTTAAATTTTTAGAGGGCAGGGATAAATTTCAAACATCTTCTATGTCCCTCAGAGGCTGGGAATGAAAATCATCTATAAACAATACAAAATTAAAAGAAAGCAAATTACTTTGATAAAAAAAATTAAAAGAACCTGGGTTTTGAAATTAAGAACTCCTAAATTCCTATCCAATCAACTGTACAAATTCAGTCACTTTCAAATGTATACATATAAAAGCTTAAGCAACAGTTCGACCATTCAACCTGTAGCTGTGACACGCACTGACCACCAAGGGGCAGACACTCCGACTGGTAGGCTAGCTTGCTGCTGGGGTCTGGCCAATCAGGACTGGGCGAGACAGGCTGGACACGCCCTGGAGCTCTCCCGCAGTCCCTCCCCGGCCATGATCATGCACTGGTGCAAGGGACCCCACTGGTGCATGAATCCGTGCACTGGGCCTCTACTTTTTTTCATAAAATGGAGTTACTTTTGTCTACTTTATAGCATATTGTGATTTTCAGTGAAGTATAGAACATGTAGGCAAATACTTGGCATCAATGTGCACTGAAAAAGAAAAACTATTATGGTTATCATTAACTGAAGAATCACTTTCTTTTTAAGCTCTGTGGGAGCATAAATGATTGGTTTGAGCCACCATTGTATCCATAATTGACTGACATGAATAAATATATAGAATATAAACTCCGCCTATTTAACATGAGTTTGTTCCATATTTCTGTATTTGGAATCATACTATTTTAGAGTTGAAATGATCCTCATCTAAGCAAATGATTCCCAAACACAAGTTTGCAAGAAAATGAGAAAAAACATTTTTTAATGAATCTTGGTAAAAATAATACAATTTAAAGGATTATCCCATATTTTGCTATTGTGACTCTCCTACTTTGTCTCTGTGTTAAAATTCCTTTGTTTTATGAAATAATGATGGTAATGTATAGTAGAGGGTATGTTACAGGTTTTGTTGCTGCTGTAATAACTTTTCTCAATAAAACAGAAAGTTGGCAAACTAAAGTTGATTTCCGCAATTTTTTGTGTTTCTTTTTAAAGTATAGCAGATATCCCCATTTTCCCCAATATTTTTGAAAATGTTATCTCATGTTTACCCAAATGCTTAGAAGCCTAAAGAACCTTAGGTCTTTATTTCCTGTAAAGGATTGAAATTATCTGCACAGCTGAGAAGTAGTGAAAAACAGACAGGTACTTATTTGTCTTCAGCTTTTAACTCTCTTAATTCTCATAATAAATAATTCTCATTCTTTAAGTGAAAAATGATCTTTTCTACTATGGAAAAAGGAATCTATTCTGCATATAACTTTAAAAGAAAAAATATTGTATAAATATTATTCATTTATATAAACACTAGAGGCCCAATGCACAAAATTCATGCAAGAGTAGGACTTCCTTCCCCAGGCTGCCGGCACTGGCTTCCCTCTGGCACCCGGGACCCGGACTGGCCGGTGGCCTGGGCCTCTCTCTGCAGGATGATCATGGGGCTATGGCCGGGTCTCCAACCAATAGCAGCGTACCCACCTTGGCTGGCCTGGCACCAGTGGGTGTCATAGCGTGGTCCCGGTTGGTCATCTGGATGGTCGTTCCCATGTTTGGCCGTTCAGTCGATTTGCATATTATGCTTTTATTATATAGGATTAAAATCCTCCCAAAGGATGACTTTATCTCTAACTGAAAAAAAAACTTGATTATAATCTGTAAACCTTTAAAGGACTTTTAAAATAGGTTTTCTAAAATTTTATATTTTTCATTTATCTTTAAATAAAATTTGTTTTATTAAATATAACTTTGCTTACATAAAACTCTGGAAAATACAGAAATACAGGAAGGAATAAAAACCCTGTAATTCCAGAGGGAATCATGTTGATATTTTATCATAGTTCTGCTAGATATCTTTCTATGTATTTTTGAGTAGTTGAAATTATACTGCACATGCCTTTATATTTCCTGGTTCTTCATTTTACTTATTTATTTTCATTAACAACATAAGTAATACATTCACATAATTTAAAGTTCAGAAGATACAGATAAAGAATGAAGAGTATCCTCTGTACTCTGTCCCAGTCATCCAGTTTGCCATCTTAATAAAAATGAATATTTTTAGTTTTTATAATGTTTTTATGTGTCTATCCTTCCAGAGATACTTTATGTATTGTGTTTAGGTCCTTTTGCTTAATACTTAGACATATGCATTTCCCCATCTTTTAAAAAAAAATCTTACTATTAAGGGCTACATAATATTTTATTACATAGATGTACCATAATTTACTTCGACATTAAAATTGTTTTCAATTTTTTATTTTTAGTAATTTTGCAGATCTTAGTGCTTAATCCAAAATCATTAATTGATCTTTTTATTTCAGAAAGTATAAGACTTTGACAATAATGTGCCTTGAACAGATTATCGTTATATTTTACCTCTATTCCCAAAACAAGTCTATTGTTTCTTCTGCTGAACCAAGCCAGTCAACTTGGGATTGAAACAATTGTTTATTCACATGTACTGATTTCTCCTGGATACAGTCATATCCTCTCATATTCAAGAAAAAAACAGAAAAAACAGAGGAAACCAAGATGGCGGCACAGGTAAACACCTGAAATTGCTGCCTCACACAACCACTTCAAAAATACAACTAAAAGACAAAATGGACATCATCCAGAACCACAGGAAGGCTAGCTGAGTGGAAATTCTACAACTAGAAGGAAAGAGAAAAGCACACTGAGACTCAGAGGAGGTGCGGAATTAAAGTGCAGAGGTACGCAGGCGCACGCGGGAAGGGCTGGCAACTGAGGACGAGGTTGTCTTTTTCAATTGGGAGGGAGACACATGCTCCCGCTCTGAACTCCAGTTCCAGGCTAGTCTCTGGGGACCCAGACTCATACAGGGAGAAACTGGACTGTCTGGCAGCAGGCAGAACTCGAGGGCGGCTTTCTCTCAGAGGTGCTTGCAGCGATTATCTAAGGACACTGAGACCCGGGGCCTCTTAGGGCAGGGCTGAGGATCAGCCATAGCTGTTTGCTCCGCCCTGTTGATTCCCTGAGACCCCGCCCCACCCAAGCTGTGGCAGAGGCTTTTGCATATGAATGACCTGGCCCTTTACAATCTAAAATTACCTAACAAACTGCAGCTGGGTCAGAGAGACCCAGAACATCCAAAACAAGGCCCAAGGCCCCACAGCAGCTTGCATTGCTTCACAGCTGGGCCTCATTAGGGCACCTCCAAATTCCAAACAAAGAAGAGGAATCTGCAGATGTCTCTGTAGTTCCTAGTGGGTAGCATCAGGCAGTGGCTGACTTTGCACCTCCTTGGAGATCCAAGAGCCAGTGTACCCAGTGGTCAGAGTAAGTCCATCCAGATTACAACTCATCGCATGCATAACAGACACACTCAGGAGGCAGACTCAGTGAGTGACAAAGACCCACTGAAGCAAGTCCTGCCCCATAAGGGTGTCTCCAGCACAGAAATTCTCCCATTGTAGACACAACTGTTCTTCACAGCCAATAGGCCTGGAGGTCAATTCCTCCCAGTGATACCAACAGCAATTAAGGCTTAACTACAAATGTAACGCCCTGGACGCAAGCCGCTGTCACAAAGAACCAAGAGACGCTTCTCATGCAAAAAGCAAAGGGTTTATTGATGCTAGCATGCTGGGACTCGCAGCCCCACTCTGAGCACAGAGTAGCGGTTGTGAGCCCCGACTAAGAGTTTAAGCATATCTTATATATCTTTCAGTGGGGAGGGGGTTGGAGTAAGGGGAGGAGAAAGGACTGTGCTCTGCCGATTGGCCAGGCGCAAGTCGATGTCTTGTTCCTGGGTGTGGCTAGCAGAGTCTTAGACTTCCGGGAAGACGCACGTGGCCAAGGTAAGATGGAGGACGTAGCCCTTACCCTGGGGCAAGGTGGAGGGCCTAGCCCTCGCCCTTTCACAACAAGACTGTGCATAAAGCCCACAAAGGGGTGCACCAAGACTGTCCACCTCAGGCAATTAGGGAGGCTGAGCCACTGGGCCCTATAGGACACCTAGCACACAAAGCCACTCTATCAACACAGGGAATCAGCCAAAATGCAGAGACAAAGAAACAGGTCACAAATGACAGAAATGGAGGAAAGCAAACTACTGGATATAGAGTTCAAAAACCACACTTATAAGGTTTTTCAAGAATTTTCTAGAAACCGCCAATAAATTTAGTGAGACCCTCAATAAATCTAGTGAGACCCTTGAGGATATGAAAAAGGACCAACTAGAAATTAAGCATACACTGACTGAAATAAAGAATATTATACAGAGATCCAACAGGAGACTAGAGGATCGCAAGAATCAAGTCAAAGATTTGAAATACGAAGAAGTAAAAAACACCCAACTGGAAAAGCAAAATGAAAAAAGAATCCAAAAATACGAAGATAGTGTAAGGAGCCTCTGGGACAGCTTCAAGCGTACCAACTTCAGAATTATAGGGGTGCCAGAAGAAGAGAGAGAGCAAGATATTGAAAACCTGTTTGAAGAAATCATGACAGAAAACTTCCCCTACCTGGTGAAAGAAATAGACTTACAACTCCAGGAAGCACAGAGAACCCCAAACAAAAGGAATCCAAAGAGGACCACATCAAGACACATCATAATTAAAATGCCAAGAGCAATAGACAAAGAGAGAATCTTAAAAGCAGCAAGAGAAAAACAGTCTGTTACCTACAAGGGCATACCCATACGATTGTCAGCTGATTTCTCAACAGAAACTTTGCAAGCCAGAAGGGAGTGGCAAGAAATATTCAAAGTGATGAATACCAAGAACCTACAACCAAGATTACTTTACCCAACAAAGCTATCATTCAGAATTGAAGGTCAGATAAAGAGCTTCACAGATAAGAAAAAGCTAAAGGAGTTCATCACCACCAAACCAGTATTATATGAAATGCTGAAAGGTATTCTTTAAGAAGAGGAAGAAGAAGAAAAAGGTAAAGATACAAATTATGAACAAGTACATATCTATCAACAAGTGAATCTAAAAATCAAGTGAATAAATAATCTGATGAACAGAATAAACTGGTGAATATAATAGAATCAGGGGCATAGAAAGGGAGTGGACTGACAATTCTCGGGGGGGAAAGGGGTGTTGGGGGTGCAGGAAGAGACTGGACAAAAATCGTACACCTATGGATGACGGCAGTGGGAGGGGTAAGGGCAGAGGGTGGGGTGGGAACTGGGTGGAGGGGAGCTATGGGGGAAAACAGAGGAACAACTGTAATAATCTGAACAATAAAGATTTAATTAAAAAAAAGAAAAGAAAGAAAAAACATCTCCTTGCTCTGGCTCCATAACAATTTATTGTAAGAATGCAGCAGTAGCCCTAGCTGGTTTGGCTCAGTGGATAGAGCGTTGGCCCGTGGACTGAAGGATCTCAGGTTCCATTTCATTCAGGGGCACATGCCCAGGTTATGGGCTTGTTCCCCAGTAGGGGGCTTGCAGGAGGCAGCCGATCAATGATTCTCTCTCATATTGGTGTTTCTATCTCTCTCTCCATCTCCCTTCCTCTCTGAAATCAATAAAAATATATTTTTTAAAAGAATACAGCAGTAGAACAAGCTTTCCATTATAAGATGAATAAAGTTTGAGGAGCTAATGTAAAAATGGTGACTATAATTGGTAACACTGTATTGTATAATTGAAATTTGATAAGAGAGCAGAATTTAAATGTTCTCACAAAAAAGAGAAAAATATGTGAAGTGATGGATATGTTAACTAAATGAGGGAAATCCTTTCACAATGTATACGTGTATCAAATCACCACAATGTACACTTTAAATCTCTTATAGTTTTATACATCAATTATACCTCAATAAAGCTGATTTTTTTTTTTAAGACAGAGAGAAGGGTAGGGGGCAGGGGTGAGCTGGCGGGAAAGGGGACATATGTAATACTTTCAACAATAAATATTAAAAGGAAAAAATTAGCACAAAAAGAGAGAGAATGCACTAGTTGAATTGATGGCATTTTGACCTCACCATTATCACTGAACCGTCTTTGCTGGGAGTTCATGGGTTCAGAGTACTGTTGGCTGAAACTCTTTTTAGAACTCTCTCTCTAAAGCAGAGAGTGGAGATGCATTGAAACATACATAGCCCTAGCCAGATTGGCTCAGTAGATAGAGGGTCAGCCTGTGGACCGAAGGGTCCCAGGTTCAATTCCTGTCAAGGGTACGCAGGCTCCTCCCTTGGGTAAGGGCGTGTGCAGGAGGCAACCAATAGATGTGTTTCTCTCACATCAATATTTCTCTCTGTCTTTTCCTCTCTCTTCCACTCTCTCTAAAAATAAATGGAAAAATATCCTCGGGTGAGGATAAAAAAAAAAACAAAACATACATAAGGACAAAGAGAACAGAATGGCAATTAAAAAAAAGATAATGATCCAAGTAGTAAACATACCCAAGGATAAATAAATGTGTACACTGCTTTCTAGGGATGTGCAGAGTTGATGGAAGCTTAGTGCTAAATGCTGATGGCATTAGTCCTTTGTGGATTGGTCAGAATAAAAGCTTCATGCTGGGGTCCAACCCCAGCAGGTCCAGGGGTCCCCAAAGGTGTGGACGGAGTCTGCGAAGAAGGAATGACACGGGGTCAGCGTTCAGTTGATCAGCATAGCGAGGTTCTCCCTCCAGGATCTCCAGCCAAGTTCTGTCTAGGTTCTCTTGCCAGGTTCTAGCCCGGATCTCCAGTCAGGTTCTGTCGCCAGGTTCTATCCAGGATCTCCCGCCATGTTCTGTCTAGGTTCTCCAGCCAGGTTCTATAGCCAGGTTCTGTCCAGGATCTTTTGCCATGTTCTCTCCCTAGGTTCTCTCTCTAGGTTCTTTAGCCAGGTTCTCTCGCTAAGTTCTGTTTCTAGGTTCTGTGTTTAGGTTCTGTCTCTAGGTTCTGTCTTTGGGTTCTGTCTCTAGGTTCTGTCTCTAGGTTCTGTCTCTAGGTTCTTCAGCCAGGTTCTCTCGCTAAGTTCTGTTTCTAGGTTCTGTGTCCTGTTGTCTTGTTACATCTGTATTTATACCAGTTGATTCTAATCCTGTCAATTTCTATTCCAAAGGTTAGGGCGTTTCTTTTTCCAGGGAGTAAAGATTATGTAGCTTAAGCGTGATTGTTCATAGTTAAAGTGATTAACTACCCGCCTGGCACTTATTTAAGGGGTTTTATTCCCTCCCTAACTTCAGGGAAAAATTCCTACCTGGGGAAACAACCTTTCTCGGAGAGGTGACCTTGGTTAAAACACATAGCGCCAAGAAGGGGAGCAAACATATTAAGAACAGTATGCCATATATGCCAGGTCCCCTGAAACATACGCTGTGCAGACGTTTCTTCTCTGCAGCGACTGTGTCAAGCAGCAAGGATGGACCGGCTTCCGGCAGCTTCATTTAGAGGAATATTTGTGGAGTTAGCAATGACTAGAGAAAGGAGAAGAAGCTTCAGCAAAGTAGGGGACAGGCCATCTATTTCCAGCATAGAGGGAGGTGCATGTGAAATTGAGCTACTCAGAGTGAGAAATCTGAACCTACACTAAGGAAATTAGCATAAAGGGACCAAGAAGAAGTCTGGCAGGAAAGGAAAATAGTTGGTTGAAAGATTTGTAGTAAAGAGGGAGAAATATGGGCTTAATATAGATTGAACTATCAAATATAAGCCTACCTTTCAGGAAAAACACACAGAGATAAATCACTGAGGCTTCACTTCATGTATTTTTCTGTAATTATATTCCAACCAACCCAACTCCCAGCCCCATCCTACCCCTAATAAATAAAGTCCATTGGCCTTTCTCCATTCTTTGATATGGAAATTTAACATGTCCTCAATTTAATGTAAAGTGTCATACAACTGCTGGATTTAATCCCCTCCCTCCTTGCCTTCTGACTATATGTCTAAATATAAGTTATAATACTAAGGTAAAACTCCTATAGAATGTTCAAAGTGATCTTAAGAAAAAGCGTAATTCAGAAGTAAGCACTCCTAGAGACTGGTGCTCAGATTTGAATGATCTCAATTCATAAGACCTGGTTTAGGTGACCTTTAAGTGTTTGAGCACCTAGGTAGCTAGCAGAAGCAAACATAAATCCTCTTTATTCCAGACTTTAAACATTTCTATAATTTTGCAAATACAGCATCTGGCACAGAAATGGCAGATAATAGAGATAGACCCACAGAGGCCACAAATATTAGAGTTTGAGACCAAGTTCAAAATAACTGTATTATTAGGGTCAAGGAGATTAAGAAAATCAAACAAGTTTGAGGATTTCAACCAACAACAAAGAAACTAATAAATCAAATAGATAGTCTGGATTAAAGAACATAACAACAAAAAAAAGTATAAGATCAGATCAGACATAACTCCAGAGAGAATTAGTAAACTGAAAGATAAGTCAGAACCAAGTACCTAGAATGAAGTGGAAAAACAAATTAAAAAATCAGAAAAGATCACAAGACATTTGGGACTACAGTGAAAAGCTCTGTCATATTTTCATTGGATCTCAAGAAGAGAAGAGACTGAAGTAGCAGCAACATTAAGAGACTAGAGGCCTGGTGCACGAATTTGTGCACAGGTGGGGTCCCTCAGCCTGGCCAGCGATCAGGGCCAATCGGGGCTGGGCCAGCCAGGGGGAGGGTCCATGGGAGTTTGGCCAGCTGGCCGGAGGGAGGAACCGCAGGACATCAGGGGGCTGGCCAGCACCCCCATTGGGCCGATTGGGGAAGGGGGGCAGCCGGCTGTGGGGAGGGACCGGAGAACATTGTCCGGCTGGAGGAGGTTGACTGTGGGAGTGCACTGACCACCAGGGGGCAGCTCCTGCATTGAGTGTCTGCCCCTGGTGGTCAGTGCACATCATAGCAACTGGTCAACCAGTCGTTCTGGTCATTTGGTCATAACAGTTGCTTAGGCTTTTATATATATAGATAATGGATGAGCCTGGCTGATGTGGCTCAGTGATTGAGTGTCAACCTATGAACCAGGAGGTCATGTTTTGATTCCTGGTCAGGGCACATGTCTGGTTTGTGGACTCATTCCCCAGTAGGGGATGTACAGGAGGCAGCCAATCGATGATTCGCTTTCATTATTGATGTTTATATGTCCCTCTCCCTTCCTTTCTGAAATCAAGAAAAAAATTTAATTAAAAAAGAGATAATGGGTAATAAATTTTGAAGAATAAATATTGATCAAGATTTAAGATGTAAAAAAATTATTTTCACAGCTTGTTACTATAGGACCAATAGATGAGTATGTTTTAGTCCAGCACAATAAATAATAAAATTCTCTGTTCTTCCAAATGAAAAGAGAGAGCAAGAGCAAGAGCGAGAGTGAGAGAGCGAGAGAGAGAGAGAGAGAGCAAGAGAATGAGAGAGAGAATGGGTGAGAAAATTTCCCAAACTGGTCAAAGATATCAATACACAGATTCAATGAGTCCTGTGAATGCAAACAGGATAAATACACAGTTAGACACATCATAGTAAAATTGCTAAAAACCAAGACAAAGAGAAAATATTAAAAATAGCAAGAGGACAGCCCGGCCGGTGTGGCACAGTGGTTGAGCATCAACCTATGAACCAGGAAGTCATAGTTCAATTCCTGGTCAGAGCACATGCTCAAGTTGCCAGCTTGATTCCCAGTGTGGGGTATGCAGGAGGTAGCCGATCAATGATTCTCTCTCATCATTGATGTTTCTATCTCTTTCTCCCTCTCCTTTTCTCTGAAATCAATAAAAATATATATTTTTTAAAATAGCAAGAAGACAGAATACCTTCAAAGGAACAAAAATATAGCAGATTTCTCAATGGAAACAATGAAAATCAGAACACAAAATATATTAAAAATACTGAGAGAAAATAAGAAACAACCTCTCAAACAACCAATCCAAAAGCCAAACATATTTTCTTCAACAATTGTTCTAGAATAGTCAGAATTTGGACTGCCAGATTCCTGAGTTTTGCCCCCCACCTCCAAGACAGAAACAACCAGAAAAAGGCAAATACGCTTCCAAACCAATAACATGAGATGCCCTACTTCTAGTTAGCTGATTTCTGGCCTCCCCATGCTAACAACCGCTAATCAGAGCATACCTGACTACTTCTCTTTTTCTCACTATAAACTTTCATACTCTTATGACTGCCTTTGAGTCTCTCCCCAATACAAGTGATTGTGGATGATTCCCTTGCAGCAAGCTCTAAACTGCTCTCATTTCGGTGGTCTTTTAATACATTCCCATACATCCAAAAATAAAGCCCCCAAAACAATCTGAGAGGTGTGTTTGTGTTTTTGTTATTGTTAATTTGGTTTAAATTAAACAAGTTCCTTAATACATCCTCTTGTAATGTATTTATTTATTTTCCAAGTAACAATTTTCTATACTTTTTTTTCTTTTTTAAAATTAAATTTATTGGGGTGACATTAGTGGACATGATCATATAGGTTCCAGGTGTGGGTTTCTATGTTACAAGATCTGTATATTGCACTGTATGCCCACCATCCAAAGCCAACTCTTCTCCTTTTTCCCCTACCCCCTTACCTCTGGCAACCACCACATTGCTGTTTGTGCTCACAAGTTTCAGTTTTATATCCCACACTAGAGGCCCAGTGCACGAAATGAGTGCACTGGGAGGGGTGTCCCTCAGCCCAGCCTGCATCCTCTCCAATCTGAAACCCCTCGGGGGATGTTTGACTGCAGGTTAGGCCCGGTCCCACAGGAGGGCAGTTGGACATCCCTCTCACACTCCAGGACTGCTGGCTCCCAACTATTTGCCTGCCTGCCTGCCTGCCTGATTTCCCCTAACTGCCCTCCCCCCCCCCGCCCACCAGCCTGATCGAAGCCTAACTGCTCCCCTGCTAGCCGGATCGCCCCCAACTGCCCTACCCTGCTGGCCCAGTCACCCCCAACTGCCCTTCCCTTGCCGACCATCTTGTGGTGGCCATCTTTGACCACATGGGGGCAGCCATCTTGTGCGAGGGCGTGGCAGTCAATTTGCATATTACCTCTCTATTATATAGGATATGAGTGAAATCATCTCTCATCTGGTTGCCTTTCTCTCTGTTTTGTTGTCTGATTGACCTATTTCATTTACCATAATATTCTCAAGGTTCATTCATGTTGTTGCAAATGGCAGTATTTCATCCTTTCTTATGGCTGAGTATTATTCCATTGTGTATATGTACCACCTCTATTGCAGGACACGTTGGTTGTTTCCATGTCTTGGCCACTGTGAATAATGTTGCAGTGAACATAGGGGTGCATATATCTTTGCAAATACATGATTTTGAGGTTTTGGGGGTATATACCCAGGAGAGGGATTGCTGGGTGATATGGTAGATCTCTTCTTAATTTTTTAAGGAACTGCTTTCCATAGTGGCTATACCAGTCTACATTCCCAACAGCAGTGGATGAGTGTTCCCTTTTTTCCACAACCTCTCCAACACTTTTTATTGCTTGTCTTGTTGATAATGGCCATTCTAACAGGGGTGAGGTGATATCTCATTGTAGTTTTAATGTGCATTTCCCTAATTGCTAGTGAGGTTGAATATCTTTTTACATATCTATTGGCTGTTTGTATGTCTTCTTGGGAGAGGTGTATTTTCAGGTCCTCTGCCCATTTTTTTATTGGGTTGTTTGTTCATTTGATGTTGAGTTTTATGAGTTCTTTATATATTTTGGAATTTAAACCTTTCTCGGAGTTACTGTTTGCAAAGATCATCACCCATCTGATTGGCTGCCTTCTTGTTTTGTTGTCAGTTTCTTTTGCTGTGCAGAAGCTTTTTAGTTTGATATAGTCCCATTCATTTACTTTTGCTTTATTTCCCTTGTCTTTGGGGTCAAGGTCATAAAATGTTCTCTATGACCAAGGTCCATAAGTTTGATACCTATATTTTTTTCTATGTAACTTATTGTTTTGGGTCTTATATTTAGGTCTTTAATTTATTTTGAATTAATTTTTGTACATGGGGACAAACTGTAATCCAGTTTCATTTGTTCACATGTGGCTTTCCAGTTGTCCCAGCACCATTTATTGAAGAAATTATCTTTATTCTATTGTGTTTCTGGTTCCATTGTTGAAAATAATCTGTCCATATACATGTAGTTTTATAGCTGATCTAGCTCTCTATTCTGTTTCATTGATCTGTGTTTTTGTTTCTCTGCCAATACCATGCTGTTTTGATTATGATAACACTGTAGTATAATTTAAAGTCAGGTAGCATGGTACCTCGTTCTTTTTTCTCAGGATTGCTTTGGCTATTCAAGGTCTTTTGTGGTTCCATACACATCTGATGATTTCTCATCTATTTCGTTAAAAAAATGACATTGGACTATGAGATTTGGGAAATGCTCCTTCATAGTCCTGGATTTGCAATAAATGTGACTCTTTAATTTGACTTCTTGAGGCATCCTTCTGTGATTCGTGGGGTACATTACAACATTTGGAGGCCCCAGCGAGATGCAGCCCCCTAGGGGTGCTGTTTTGGACTCAAAGGGAGGCCGAACCTCCCCTGGGCCGGTCATGGAGACTGAGGGGCCTCTAGGGGGTGCGCACTCTGAGAAGTTCCAGGGCCCCGGAGAACTCCCCTTCGGATCCCACTAGCAGACAGGGGACGTTGGCCCGTCCCTAAAAAAAAAAAATTTCTCGGAGTCACCTGAGAAATCCTCTAGAGGTGAGTTTTGGCTTTTTGACTGGTCACTGGTGGATTGTGAGCAGGGCTGGAAGCAGCCATAACTTCTCCGTCCTTGGAGTACCCCTGAGACGTCAGGGGCTACTCTTGGCTTTGGTTTTTTGGTTTTCGTTTTGTTTGTGAGCTTTATGTGTCTTTTTGTGATTTCGCTGAAATCCTCTTGGAGGACATTGAGTGGTTTCATCCAGCCTCTTATTCTATTGAAGGATTAGATGAATGGATTACTGATCTAGGTTATCAAGGATCTCTAAGAGACTTGTCCTGTATCTTGAAGAATGGCTTCTAGACGGTCGGTATTCCCCGGGAGGGAAGTCAAAACTCGAACTGGCTAAGGGTTCGAGTCTAGCCTGTCTTTTAAAAAAGGTAGAAGAGAAGCGTTCCTAGGCAGTTTTCTACTGCCTCTGTTCAGGGACTTGTTTTGTATCTCTGCACAATTGAAACTGATTTGTTGGTATTTTGTAGTGTAAATGTGGCGCACTCCGGTGTAAAAGTGTTTTTATGTTTGTTTCTGTTTTGTTTTCTTTTTTTTTTTAATTAACTCTTTATTGTTCAGATTACATTTGTTCCTCTCCCCCCCCCCCCCAAAAACACCCTCCCCACAGGTTCCCCCCCACCCTACCTCCTGCCCCTCGACTAAAGGCAACCGGCCACAGTCAAGAATTTTTCCCTAGCCCTAACCCCAGCTCGAACCCTTCATACCCCAGGCCTACGTTCGATTGACGGAAGAAAACTAGATGGGAGG
>NW_005871320.1:847255-855472 GCF_000147115.1 Myotis lucifugus
CCCCACCCTCCGCCCTCACTCCCCACCCACTGTCCTCATCCATAGGTGCATGATTTTTGTCCAGTCTCTTCCCGCATCTCCCACTCCCCTCCCCCCCCCCCCAAGAATAGTCAGTCCACTCCCTTTCTATGCCCCTGATTCTATTATAATCACCAGTTTATTCTGTTCATCAGATTATTTATTCACTTGATTAAAAAAAAAAAACAACCTTCTAAACATCTCCTTCAAGGGGGACGGAGCACACTTCACCATGGATCCAAGGAACCCAAGCCCGGACCCATCCTCCCCTGGCCGCATTCTTCTAACCTGTCTCTCTCAGAGGAATATCTCTTGCAGGAAAGGGCCAACATGACTCTGCTTACTTGGGGAAATTCTCCCGGGGTTAGCAATTTATCAAGCTCCTGTAGTAGTCCAATTGCAAGCCACCACCACTACAGCTCGGGTAAGGCAATACCCCCTGAGTTTAGAAGCAAAGAAAGGAATTGCTATCTTTGCATTTGAGTGGAATGACCCAGAGGGTGGATTCTCAGGACAATTAACCTGGACTAGACTGCCTCAAGGTTTCAAAAACTCTCCCACCCTTTTTTGATGAAGCCTTGAGCTCAGACCTACTTGCCTTTAGACAGGAGCATCCTGAATGTACCCTACTCCAGTATGTAGATGATCTTCTGCTGGCAGCAGATACTGAGGAAAATTGCCAACAAGCCACTGAGGGCCTGTTAGGCACCTTGCAAGCATTAGGCTACTGGGTGTCAGCCAAGAAGGCACAGTTGTGCTCCTCTGATGTCACATACCTGGGGTACGACATTAGCAAAGGCAGATGGACCCTGTCCCTCAGTCAAATAGAAGCAATCTTACGGATCCCCATGCCTACAACCAAGAAGCAGGTTCAGGAATTCTTAGGGGCAGTTGGATACTGCCACCTGTGGATACCAGGGTTCGAGGAGATTGCTAAACTGGACCGAAGTGGAACAACGGGCCTTTGAGAAGATTATGTAGCTTAAGCGTGATTGTTCGCAGTTAAAGTGATTAACTACCCGCCTGGCACTTAGTTAAGGGGTTTTACTAATTTATTACCTTCCTTAGTCCTGTTAATCCCTAACTCCAGGGAAAAATCCCCACCTGGGGAAACAACCTTTCTCAGAGAGGTGACCTTGGTTAAAATACATAGCGCTAAGAAGGGGAGCAAATATATTAAGAACAGTATGCCATATACGCCAGGTCCCTTGAAACATATGCTGTGCAGCTGTTTCTTCCCTGCAGCAACTGTGTCAAGCAGCAAGGATGGACCGGCTTCCGGCAGGTATCAAATTATTTGAAAATAACTTTTCAATGATCCTACCTTGCTATGCCCAAGCATGTCTAGTGTGTCCATGGGGTGATGGACACTTTTTTGGGGGAAGCAGCAGACCAGACTCACCTCCAGGTCATGTGAGCTCACAGCTTCTTGCAATTAATATTGATTTATAGTTAAGACTTTTTTCCTGACAATTTAATGTCTATCTTTCCCAATAGATTATTAGATGCCTGGGAGAAGGGATGATAGTATGTATATATATTGATTAGCCAGGGACCTGTCATACAAAAAGTGGTTAACAAATATTTCTTGAACGAATGACTGAATATAATTTAATGGTTTAAAACTCAGGCCCTAGAGTTACCTGGACCTGAATATGAATTTTAGTTTCCTCACTTACTAGGAATGGAAACAATAGTGCCTATTCCAAAAGGTGCTTTATGGATGGATGTGTTTATTTAGAGTTTTTGTAAATGTTAGCTCTAATTTTTATTAGGTACTTGTTGAATTTAAGAGATTAATATTTGTAAAGTGCTTATAACAGTTCCCAGCACAAGGTAAGTGCTTGTGTGTGTGTGTGTGTGTGTGTGTGTGTGTGTGTGTGTTTTAATGTTGCTATTGACCAAAGTAAACTGTATTCACTTTGCAGTTTGTTAGGGATACTCTGGAAATACTTCTACATTCTTTGGAAAGAAAGGCCTAAAATATATACTATAAATCCTTATTAGTTCAAAATATATTACTCTAGAATATGTGCTAATTCAGAAAAGAACCTGGTATGAACATCTTTGTAGTATTTATGGATAAATAAGACACTTTTATAGTACAAAAAAGAGATCATTAAACCATTTAAGAAAATGGTTTTAGAGCACTTTGGTAATACCATTTATTTATAATCAGCAGTCCAACTTTGCAGGGTTTTGTTATCCATCTCACAAACACAGACTTTCAAAATTTTTTATCTCAATCAAAATGTAAGAAATATATTTTAAATTATGACCTAGTTTATAATATACATGTATATGTATGTGAGTGTATGTCCATGTGTATATATATGTGTATATATATATGTATATATATATGATGTGTGCACACTGATTATTTCCCAAGTCCATTCAATTCTATCCATTCCATCCTGCCTCATTTAAAAAAAAAATTCAAGTCAAGATCTACTAAAATAATCTAAAGATTCACTAATGGTTTGAAATCTGTAGCTTGATTTAAAAACAACAATAAAGAAACAAACAAAACTGCTAAACCAGTGCTTCTCAAACTTTAGCAGGCATCAGAATCACCTGGAAGAGTTGTAAGTAGTAAACAGATTGCTGGGTACCAGTAGGCGGGTAGTGGGCAGAGAATTTGTACTTCTAATAAGTTGCAAAGTGAACCTGTTATCTGTCTGGGGACACAAGTCCAGGACCTCTGCACTAGACAATACTAGTGATTGAAAAATCAAGCCCCAAAACATATTTCCAGCCCGGCTGGCGTGGCTCAGTGGTTGAGCATCGACCTAGGAACCAGGAGGTCAGGGTTCGATTCCTGGTCAAGGGCACATACCCGGGTTGCAGGCTCCATCCCCAGTGGGGGGCATGCAGGAGGTGGCCAGTCCATGATTCTCTCTCATCATGGATGTTTCTCTCTCTCTCCCTCTCCCTTCCTCTCTGAAATCAATCAAAAAATATATTTAAAAAAAACCACACAAAACAAACATGTTTCCATATGCTGTGTAGCCATAGCTTTGTTTTCAGATTCATTTACTCTTATATTCAACCCCCACCTGCTCTGGTCCTGTGCTAATTCTGGATTCCACTATTTTTGGTGAACCTGGTGTTCCTATTTTCCTTACCAGCCAGATGGTCCACACTCTTCTCCCTACTTGCTTTTTCTCCTTACTTGCTTTCTCTCATTGATTCTCTCTCTCTCTCTCTCTCTCTCTCTCTCTCTCTCTCTCTCATCTCTCAGGTAATGAGTTTACTGGGATGGTCTCACTAGAGTGACAAACATAAGTGTCCTGTCACAATAACTCAAGAAACATTTACATTAAATGTTTGTTTCAGGAACCCAGAGTGAATTAATTACTGCCCTGGTGTAAAGTCAACAAGAATGTCATGGCAGTACCTTGAGGCTGATTACTCTTAATGACTTTTAGTTATTTTCTTTTCTCAGAAGGTGGGGTAATATATAAAGTTATAAATGAAAAACTGCCATCTTGATCTTTTACATCAATCAAAAGAAAATACAGCCGAAACCGGTTTGGCTCAGTGGATAGAGCGTCGGCCTGCGGACTGAAAGGTCCCAGGTTCGATTCCGGTCAAGGGCATGTACCTTGGTTGCGGGCACATCCCTAGTAGGAGATGTGCAGGAGGCAGCTGATCGTTGTTTCTCTCTCATCGATGTTTCTAACTCTCTATCTCTCTCCCTTCCTCTCTGTAAAAAATCAATAAAATATATTAAAAAAAAAAGAAAATACAACAAAAATATATTACAAACAATTTTTGGTAGAATTAACCAAATTAATTAATAGAATTAACATTAATAGAAAAAAAAAGAACCGTAGTTAAACTCTAAATCTAGTTTGAAAGAAAATTATCCTTAATTGTAAATAGACGAGGCTTGGGCAATGGTGGAACCTCAGCCTAAGAGGAAATTGCTGAAACTAAATGTGAAGAAGTCTCAGAATTGATATCACTAGGGTAAAGAGATTAAATAAATGGTGGCATTTGGCCAGGAAACAGCAGTGTGGCAGCTGGATTAGGTACTAGCTTCTAAACAAAGAGAGAATAAAGGCTGGGGTCCAAGACAGATGCAGGCAGAGAAAGGCTGCCAGTTGAAATGAGGAAATTGACTAGTTGGCCAGAGAAGGAAGAGGCAGCCGAAACCAGGAATCAGAGGTTGTTGGTTGTCCAGAAAAGAAAAGGGCACTGGTACCCAATTTACGCTCTCCGGGAAGGAAAAGGTGGTTGGCTCCAAGTTCAAAAAAGGCCCTAGAATCTGAATTCATTTTATGATTGGTTCTCTATGTTTCTCTTTTGCTTCTTAGGCTTAACATTTTCTTACTTTCTTTTGAATACGTGGTTGTGGTAGGAATTTCCTCAAATTTTATGGAGTGGATACTCTATAACAAGAATGGCATTTGATTTCTCTTTGGCCACAGTGTGCACACACAAGAAACTTAGGTCACTTTTCTTTCATTAAAAACTAAGTTAAATTTTGGGTTTTGCAGAAGGTATCCAAAATAGATTATGTTTTGGGGGTGCAAAATTGATAAAGGAAATCACTATCAGCAGCTTTTCCACAGTCATTCAATCTCAAAATGCCTTTGGCTCTGAGTAGTAGTTGCTAGACTTTGGGTCCTTTCCTTTTTCCAGTCCCATCCCCCACCTCCTTTCCTGGGCCTTAGAATTCAAATGTAGATGAAATGCAGATTCTTGGGATAATAGAAGCAGCCACCGATTGATTGGGCTGTTGTCTGAGAAAAGGGGAGAACTTCTAATTTAAGTATTAGTTCTTGTTCTGACAAGTTGGAAACAGCTTTGACTTCTGATTTGAAAAGTCTTATCTTGAGTGGAACTGATTTTCACCTACCAATCATTCAGATAAATTTGGAAAAGGAATAAACTGGCTTATGTTGGTCTCCACCACAGGCTTACAACAGGTAAGAGTTGAAGCTTACTGCTCATAGATGTGTAGTATTTTAATCACATCATCTTGCTTGTTGACTACTTCGATAATCTTTGAGATTCATGGATTTTATTAGTATATACTATCGTGTTTCATGTATTTTTGTACAATGCAGACTTCTATCTTGATGTGTTTAGGGAATGTGATTTCACTTCTATTCTCAAGTTCCTGAAGAAGTACTCTCACAGCACCCACACATGTGGTTGTGGTAACTACTGCAAAACTTCACTATTTTATAAAAGGGGGCATCAATTTAAAGCCATTAAATAATATTGGACATACTTCTATTATGGGCACTGATAAAATGTTGTTTATATAAAAAAAAGTGGGGTAAGAAAGCAGAATTTGCTTAAAAGACAAATTGAACTAATGAAATAAAATATAAACATAAGCAAAATTGCATTCAATAAAACTGGGTGTTTCAGGTGGAGAGCAGATGAGAGGAACAAAGGGGACTTGATCAATATCTCAGTCACTAGTTGTGTACCTTAATACCAGTCTCCTCGACCAGTGTTCTTAATTAACATGGAAACCAACTAATTATTGAAGAGAGGTAGTTGGAGCTGAGTTTGGGAGAATACTTTACTTCTGCTTTGTTATGGAAGTGACCTCTACCCCGTAGACACTCTTTTAATGTTGAGGAATAATCATAGCATCATAAATAAGCATCAGGATTAAAGGTCCATGTAAATTGATTTTTTGGAGTTAACTTTTTTAGGCAGTAATTCCCTCCCTCACTCCTTTTTTTTTTTTTTTTTTCCCCACAATGGGGAAGGTCAACTTACCTGAGGATTGTATCTATCTCAAATGTACTAGCTTAATAAGTATTGTTATTGTGGGGATCTTTCTACCCTTGTTTCTTCCTCCCTTCCCTTGGTAACAATGGTAGTATTGGAGATTTTAGAGATTATATATTTAACATTACAGTCCATTAAGCACATAGTGGAGCAACTTGTGAATGCTTAAATTCTATGCTTTTGGTGGCCATGAGAAAAATAATACATGTTTATTTTTATATTTATATCAGTCTATCCTTGTATATAGGTTTATATGTGAGATGTGTCTGTCCATTTTAGATTGAGGATCTCCCCCTTTTTTTGAGGATCCCTTTTTTAAATATTTTATTACGCGTGTGTAATTTTTTTAAAAACCATCTCTGCGCTTTATTTTTGAGTAGAGTGCGCTGTTTTGAGACTTGGCTGATAAAGTCCTAGTCCTTGCCTTCTAGGAGCTTACAACTTACGTTGATGAATTTGTGTGTCTAGAGAGACAATTACCAAATGCAGCAAATAATGAAATCAAGTGAGAGGATAGAGGCACTAATGTTTGGAGGAGGGAGAGGGAATTGGCTGGGCCATCAGGAAAAGAGGCAGAACTTGAAAGAGCCTTGACAAAAGTGGTGGGGACTTTGTGAGTCTGTTGTAAAAGCATTTGATAATGGGAATTGGATGTGTCCGTATCAGGCTTTATTTAGAGCACTGGAATTCCAACTTATTGAACAAGAACTTATTTTGTATGTAGAGAATGATGCCAGGGCTAGAGAGTCAACTGTGAAGATGAGATCTGTGAGGTCATAGTCTTGAAATGGACGTGGGAGAGAAGAGTGGACAAAAGAGCTAAAACACAGAGCTAAGTGCTGCAGTGAAGCAGCCTGAGTGCTCAGGAGCCGCTGGAGAGGGAGTAGCTCATTTTGCCCTGGAAGTCAGAGGAGACTTTTTTTTTTTTTTTTTGAGGTGACGTCGGAGCTAGAGTTTAAGGTTGAAAGGTGGCATTCCAAGGCCAAGGGAATTGCAGGTAGAGGCACCGGCACGAAGAAAATGGTGATTCGACTTGAAGTGACTAAAGAACAAGTGTTGTGATCGTTCGTGGGCGTGAGGAGGGCAGAAACTCCGCGGGGTTGTGAAAAGCCTTGCAGTTCAACTGTATTTTGGGGCACTATCGACTGAGGTTTCAGGAAGAAAGCTGCTGGAGGAGCCTGGTGACTAAGGTCGGTTAGGAACTGCAGCTAGGTAGAGCACCAGGACCGGGTGGCAGGAGAGGATGCACTGGGGGGAATGTAGGATTTGATGATGGTGGTTTCCAGGTGTAGCGGTGGGAGGGGATGTGAACCGTCTCTGCACGGCCCCGGCAAGCTCCGCGGCATTCAGCAGGACGCTTTGGAGTTGCTGTTAGGGAGAGTCGGGCCAGGAAGCCCCTTCCTCACTCCGCACGGACAGGGGAACGTCCAGTCTCCCGCCAGGTGTGCCCTGGAGGCTGGCCTCGCGGGCCGCGCCCACTTTGCCCATTTCCCGTGGGAAGCCGAGGAAGGGCCGGCTCATCGCTGTTCTGATAGACAGCCTGTCGTGTACCCACCGACCGTTTCCCCAAAAGGGAACCACCATCGACAGTTTCCATCCTTTAGAACCCATACCTCCCTGGAGTCCAGATTCCGACCTCTCCTCTTTGGAGGCGGTGGAAGCTGCGAGAGGAACTGGGAGGCCTGGAGTGGGGGAAACGGCGGGCCGGGTGGATGCAGCCGCGCCCGCGCCTCGCCCCGCGCCAGGCTCCCGCCTCCGGCCGGTCGCTGAGCGAGCGTGCCCCGAGTGTGCCGGGCAACTCGGCGGGGCACGTGGTCCGGGCTCCGCGTCTTGGCGGCTGCCGCGAGGAAGGCAGACACGTGCTAGGGTGGGGGGGCTTCACCTGGCCACGAGGCCTGTCAATTGCGGGCGGGCCGGGTCCCCGACGGGCGCTCTGGAGGGCGCACGTAGGCGGGAGCTCTGCGCCTCCCAGGAGGGGAGCCTAGCATTTGTCGCCCGGCCGCTGCCGTCGGAGCGGTGGGCTCCAGACGCCAGCGCCTCGACCCCACGGGTCCCTCTCAACTTCGGGCCCGCAGATGCCTGGCCCCGTGGGCACGGGGCCTGGCACTCGGCACCCACGTCGAGGCGGCCTGGTGGGCGGCGCCCTGGCCGGGTCCGACCTCCGCGAGGGGACTTGGGCAAGTCAGAGCCCCGCCCACCGCCCTGGCGGCACCGCCCACGTCTCGCCACGGCCCCGCCCACCGGCCCCAGGCCACACCCCTTCCTGCCGGCTGGCTCCTCCAGCCCACCCGCCCACCTCAGCCGGGAGCGGAGCCCACTGCTCCCCTCAGGCGCCCCGCCCCGCCGGCTTCCCCGCCTCTCCCGCGAGGGCGGTCTGAAAACCCGGAGCGCGGGAGTGCGGCTCCGCCGGCCCAGCGACCGCACTGAGCATGCCCAGTAGCC
>NW_005871320.1:856034-859820 GCF_000147115.1 Myotis lucifugus
GCCAGGGGAGGCGCTGAGCCCAACCCTGCGCATGCCGGCTGGCGAAATTCCATGACCACCATGGCTTCCGAGTCGCTGTACGAGGTATCTCCGCTCCCTCTCCCGGACCTCGAGCAACCATCGCCCAGTAACCGCTGGGCCCCTGTCCGGCCGCGTCCACTCCGACGGCCGGCTCTGCCACCGGTGCCCACCTAGCTGCCTGCCCCCTCCCCCCGGCAGCAGTTTGCTGGACGGGAAATGTGTGCGAGGGGAGTCGGAACCACGCGTCGGGCGTGGGGGGACCTCCCGGGAGTTGTCAGGCTCCTGGGGGTGGGGGGTCCTGGCCGTGGGGAAGTAGCGCGTGTTCGAGTGACTTGCTCAGACTGAGCCCAAAGTTCTTGGCGAGGGTGATTGGTGTGGAGCCCCCGTCACCGCCTGGTGGGAGCTGGAAGGGTGCGGGGGTGTTTTTCCTGCCCCTTTAATAAAGCATCTTGGAGAGGGGTTTTGCCTCTGGCTGTGGGGGGCACGAGGAAGAGTGCCACTGTCTCTCAACTCTGCTGCTAGGCAAAGCGATGCAAAATATCGCACCGAAAATGCTAAACGTTGACCACATGCTTTAATTAGGTTAGCATTGTGGCCAGAGTCAGGAAATTTAAATTTAACGCTGATATACCATCATTCATTTGCGTCGCAGCGTTGAAAGTAAGAAAGGGCACCATCAGAACTCTTAGTTCTGGGCAGTTTTGTCAGCTTCAACTACAAGTTTTGGAGTTATCAGTTTGGATCTTCAGACATACTTTGTATACCTCGATGTAACTTCTTGACGTATTTCAAAGCAGACTTCCTGGGAGTACAGAAGCTTAAAAGACTTTCTGTTCCTTTGGATAAATGTCTTCAGTTTCGTATATACTTATAAACATATATTCGTAAGAGACTTCAAACTTCTGGAACTCTCTGTATTCACCTTTGTGATGTGTTTAGGGACCTGAATGTGTAGGGACTTAAGTCAGCGTCTATAACAAGTAGAGCCCCTTGGCCCTTGTGAACCAACCCTTAATAAGCACCGGGTCTTAATAAGACACCCTCTGAGGTGTCTTCTCTTGTGGGCATATAATGTCACAGAATGGAGCTCTATTGCCAACAGTGATAGCCTTCTAACAGCTTTTTGTGTGTGTGTGTGTTTTTTTTTTAAGCAAGTGTGCAAACGTTTTTAGGAGGAGACTGCCTTCTGTAGAATTAATGGTGAGGTTGTTGCCTCCCCTTAAATTGTATATGGTCAGTGTACCTTAGCTGGCACCTGAAAATGTTCCATTCTGTTCAACCACTTTATACAGTAGCAATGCCCTACTGTATGCAAGAGACTATCTTGGATCATGTGGGTATGTTAAGGGAAAAAACACTCCTTGTCTCAAGCTTCCCTTCCAGGAAAGAAAGTGTTGTGTATGGGGAAATTCTAGAATTAGAGGCTAAGATGCAGACGATCTTCCAGGTTAAGACATACAGTTGGGAAAGTACACAGTATGAGGATGTGAGGGGTTTTGGTTTCTCCATTAGATTATTCTTTAATAGTTTAGCCTGAGTATTCTTCATTTTGTGATTATAAATGCACACCTAGCTCATTCCATTAGTGTTTGGATGAAGGTGGCACCTTATACATAAGTTGTATCTTATGTGTATAAAAACGATCCTGAAAACTACATTTACCACTAGTGTATAAGGAATTACATTTAGTTTTTTCTTTGCTGCTTCTGTATATCTTCTACTCACTACTTTTCTGGCAGAATTCATTTATAAGTAAAATTTGTACAGTTTCTGTTCACTCAGCATGTTTATTAAATGCCTGTCATGAAGGTTTCATAGGAACAGGGGTATGAGAATGGTTTATACCCTCAAAAAACATCTATTGGGGAAGAAATAAGTGCATTGCAAAGGAATGGTACACCTGTACAATTGGATTTTTGATTCTGGGTTTTGTTTTAGTTTTGAAAAAGTTATAGGAGTATAGTTGAGGTGAAAGTAAGCAATATGGTGGGCAGTATCTTTTCATGGTACATTTTGTAAGTTTTCCTTTACTTGTAGGCAACACTGACCATATTATGATTGAAAGTTGATATTTGAAAGTTCAGCGTAGTGGTTGAGAGCCTGGATTTGGAGTCAGAACATAGTTACTGAATCCCAACCCTGTCACATTGGGTAAATTAACCTTGAAGGTTTAGTTTCCTCATCTGTAAAATTGGAATCCATGTTTATCTCCCAGAGCTGTGAAGTTTAAATGAAAAAAATATGTAAAGCATGCCCCACAGTTCCCATAGGAAATACTCAGTAAGTGATGGTTATTATTTTAACTGATCTAACATGTATCCCTGAGGCCTGGTTTTTGTTTTCTAAAGATAGAATTGTATATTTTTAAATCAAGGCAGTATTATTTGTGAGGCAGAACTGATATGCAGTTGTAAATGAACACTACAGGCTGACAAGCTGACAAGGCTGGGGAGAGCACAAGGTACTTGAGTATCCAGTCATGGGACATTAGTTGCCTAGTTTTGTCCAATTTTGCCTAAATCGAATAGAAGTTTCACGTTTAGCCTCAGACTCCACCATTCTAGAGGAATATATTGAGACAAAAGAGGAAGTTCAAAGTCTTGCTTTTTGAAGTAATGTGGTATGGTTAGAGCAGATCTGCAGTAGCTATGTGAACTTGGGCAAGTTAGTTACCTGATTGCTAAGCCTCTGTTTTCTCACCTACAAAGAAATGAGATCTCCAACACTTAGAATGGTGCCTGGTATATGGTAATAGATTCTTAGTAAAGGTTATTGTAATTTAATGGTAATTGTAATTATGCTTTTTGAATAAAAAATAAGGGATCAGACCTAGATAAGATAGGGTGGAACATCAGCCGTCAGCCTTCCGCCTTCCTAAATTGGAAGAGCTACTGTTAGTTGAAGGATACAGTAAATTTACTCCCTGTATCACCAGCAGCTAGGATTAGGGAAGGTAGAGTTTTGACTGACTCATGTTAAGAACTTAAGTAGCTTTCACAAAAAGACAAGCATCCTTTAGTTCTGGGGTCCACAAACTTTATATAAAGGGCCAGATAGTTAATGTTTTAAACCTTGCAGGCCAGGCAGTCTTTGTTTTAACTACTCAGCAAGTAGAAACAACACCTAAATGGATGAGCACTGTGTTCCAATAAAACTTAATGGACAGTAAAATTCTAATTTCATGTAATTTTTACATGTCATGAAATATTCTTTTAAAAAATAACTTAAAATAAGTGCATGGGTTCTACAAAAACAGGCAATGGACTAGATTTGGCCTCCATGTCTTAGTCTGACTTCTGCTTTAGATGATTTGTTCTGGAGCTCAGGTTTACTCTGGGGTTGGGACATATGGAGGGTGAAGTGTGGAGTATATAAAGACTTTCTGCTCCAAGCCCAGCCCTAGATTTAGAGCCAGAAGTTCTGAGTTGCACTCTTTCCTTCAATATGTGGACCAAATAAGGAGGTGACCCTTTATAACATGAAGAAGCATTCCCTTTATTGTGTATCTTAATTCCTTTTTTCTCAGTGGTTGTGGGGTTTTCCTTGAGAACTATTATAATAGCTAATTTAAATTTCAGGACAATCTCAGTGATCTAGTCTTGGCCTTTTGAGAAAACATTTATCCCACACATGAATGTTTCAGTCAATCAAAAATGGAAGTAAGCTTTTAAGAATGAAATTATACCTGCCTTATTTAAAAATTGTCTTAAAGCTGATTAGTGTGGAAAAATAATCAGGATTTGGGGGAAAGGGAAGTCTTTTGAA
>NW_005871320.1:860823-880380 GCF_000147115.1 Myotis lucifugus
ACTGAACAAAGTGTCGGCCGCCAGGCGGCGGCGCCTCGCCCCAACCCTGCCCCTCCCGCCTGCCCGCAACTCCACTGCCCACCATGGCTTCCGAGGAGCTGTACGAGGTATCTCCCCTCCCCCTCCCGGACCCTCGGGCCGCCCTCGCCCGCCACCCCGCGCCGCCCCTGTCCGGCCGCGTCCACTCCGACGGCCGGCTCTGCCACCGGTGCCCACCTCGCTGCCTGCCCCCTCCCCCCGGCAGCAGTTTGCTGGACGGGAAATGTGTGCGAGGGGAGTCGGAGCCACGCGTCGGGCGTGGGGGGGCCTCCCGGGAGTTGTCAGGCTCCTGGGGGTGGGGGGCCCTGGCCGGGGGGAAGTAGCGCGTGTTCGAGTGACTTGCTCAGACTGAGCCCAAAGTTCTTGGCGAGGGTGATTGGTGTGGAGCCCCCGTCACCGCCTGGTGGGAGCTGGAAGGGTGCGGGGGTGTTTTTCCTGCCCCTTTAATAAAGCATCTTGGAGAGGGGTTTTGCCTCTGGCTGTGGGGGGCACGAGGAAGAGTGCCACTGTCTCTCAACTCTGCTGCTAGGCAAAGCGATGCAAAATATCGCACCGAAAATGCTAAACGTTGACCACATGCTTTAATTAGGTTAGCATTGTGGCCAGAGTCAGGAAATTTAAATTTAACGCTGATATACCATCATTCATTTGCGTCGCAGCGTTGAAAGTAAGAAAGGGCACCATCAGAACTCTTAGTTCTGGGCAGTTTTGTCAGCTTCAACTACAAGTTTTGGAGTTATCAGTTTGGATCTTCAGACATACTTTGTATACCTCGATGTAACTTCTTGACGTATTTCAAAGCAGACTTCCTGGGAGTACAGAAGCTTAAAAGACTTTCTGTTCCTTTGGATAAATGTCTTCAGTTTCGTATATACTTATAAACATATATTCGTAAGAGACTTCAAACTTCTGGAACTCTCTGTATTCACCTTTGTGATGTGTTTAGGGACCTGAATGTGTAGGGACTTAAGTCAGCGTCTATAACAAGTAGAGCCCCTTGGCCCTTGTGAACCAACCCTTAATAAGCACCGGGTCTTAATAAGACACCCTCTGAGGTGTCTTCTCTTGTGGGCATATAATGTCACAGAATGGAGCTCTATTGCCAACAGTGATAGCCTTCTAACAGCTTTTTGTGTGTGTGTGTGTTTTTTTTTTAAGCAAGTGTGCAAACGTTTTTAGGAGGAGACTGCCTTCTGTAGAATTAATGGTGAGGTTGTTGCCTCCCCTTAAATTGTATATGGTCAGTGTACCTTAGCTGGCACCTGAAAATGTTCCATTCTGTTCAACCACTTTATACAGTAGCAATGCCCTACTGTATGCAAGAGACTATCTTGGATCATGTGGGTATGTTAAGGGAAAAAACACTCCTTGTCTCAAGCTTCCCTTCCAGGAAAGAAAGTGTTGTGTATGGGGAAATTCTAGAATTAGAGGCTAAGATGCAGACGATCTTCCAGGTTAAGACATACAGTTGGGAAAGTACACAGTATGAGGATGTGAGGGGTTTTGGTTTCTCCATTAGATTATTCTTTAATAGTTTAGCCTGAGTATTCTTCATTTTGTGATTATAAATGCACACCTAGCTCATTCCATTAGTGTTTGGATGAAGGTGGCACCTTATACATAAGTTGTATCTTATGTGTATAAAAACGATCCTGAAAACTACATTTACCACTAGTGTATAAGGAATTACATTTAGTTTTTTCTTTGCTGCTTCTGTATATCTTCTACTCACTACTTTTCTGGCAGAATTCATTTATAAGTAAAATTTGTACAGTTTCTGTTCACTCAGCATGTTTATTAAATGCCTGTCATGAAGGTTTCATAGGAACAGGGGTATGAGAATGGTTTATACCCTCAAAAAACATCTATTGGGGAAGAAATAAGTGCATTGCAAAGGAATGGTACACCTGTACAATTGGATTTTTGATTCTGGGTTTTGTTTTAGTTTTGAAAAAGTTATAGGAGTATAGTTGAGGTGAAAGTAAGCAATATGGTGGGCAGTATCTTTTCATGGTACATTTTGTAAGTTTTCCTTTACTTGTAGGCAACACTGACCATATTATGATTGAAAGTTGATATTTGAAAGTTCAGCGTAGTGGTTGAGAGCCTGGATTTGGAGTCAGAACATAGTTACTGAATCCCAACCCTGTCACATTGGGTAAATTAACCTTGAAGGTTTAGTTTCCTCATCTGTAAAATTGGAATCCATGTTTATCTCCCAGAGCTGTGAAGTTTAAATGAAAAAAATATGTAAAGCATGCCCCACAGTTCCCATAGGAAATACTCAGTAAGTGATGGTTATTATTTTAACTGATCTAACATGTATCCCTGAGGACTGGTTTTTGTTTTCTAAAGATAGAATTGTATATTTTTAAATCAAGGCAGTATTATTTGTGAGGCAGAACTGATATGCAGTTGTAAATGAACACTACAGGCTGACAAGCTGACAAGGCTGGGGAGAGCACAAGGTACTTGAGTATCCAGTCATGGGACATTAGTTGCCTAGTTTTGTCCAATTTTGCCTAAATCGAATAGAAGTTTCACGTTTAGCCTCAGACTCCACCATTCTAGAGGAATATATTGAGACAAAAGAGGAAGTTCAAAGTCTTGCTTTTTGAAGTAATGTGGTATGGTTAGAGCAGATCTGCAGTAGCTATGTGAACTTGGGCAAGTTAGTTACCTGATTGCTAAGCCTCTGTTTTCTCACCTACAAAGAAATGAGATCTCCAACACTTAGAATGGTGCCTGGTATATGGTAATAGATTCTTAGTAAAGGTTATTGTAATTTAATGGTAATTGTAATTATGCTTTTTGAATAAAAAATAAGGGATCAGACCTAGATAAGATAGGGTGGAACATCAGCCGTCAGCCTTCCGCCTTCCTAAATTGGAAGAGCTACTGTTAGTTGAAGGATACAGTAAATTTACTCCCTGTATCACCAGCAGCTAGGATTAGGGAAGGTAGAGTTTTGACTGACTCATGTTAAGAACTTAAGTAGCTTTCACAAAAAGACAAGCATCCTTTAGTTCTGGGGTCCACAAACTTTATATAAAGGGCCAGATAGTTAATGTTTTAAACCTTGCAGGCCAGGCAGTCTTTGTTTTAACTACTCAGCAAGTAGAAACAACACCTAAATGGATGAGCACTGTGTTCCAATAAAACTTAATGGACAGTAAAATTCTAATTTCATGTAATTTTTACATGTCATGAAATATTCTTTTAAAAAATAACTTAAAAGTAAAAAACATTCTAAGTGCATGGGTTCTACAAAAACAGGCAATGGACTAGATTTGGCCTCCATGTCTTAGTCTGACTTCTGCTTTAGATGATTTGTTCTGGAGCTCAGGTTTACTCTGGGGTTGGGACATATGGAGGGTGAAGTGTGGAGTATATAAAGACTTTCTGCTCCAAGCCCAGCCCTAGATTTAGAGCCAGAAGTTCTGAGTTGCACTCTTTCCTTCAATATGTGGACCAAATAAGGAGGTGACCCTTTATAACATGAAGAAGCATTCCCTTTATTGTGTATCTTAATTCCTTTTTTCTCAGTGGTTGTGGGGTTTTCCTTGAGAACTATTATAATAGCTAATTTAAATTTCAGGACAATCTCAGTGATCTAGTCTTGGCCTTTTGAGAAAACATTTATCCCACACATGAATGTTTCAGTCAATCAAAAATGGAAGTAAGCTTTTAAGAATGAAATTATACCTGCCTTATTTAAAAATTGTCTTAAAGCTGATTAGTGTGGAAAAATAATCAGGATTTGGGGGAAAGGGAAGTCTTTTGAACCTCCTAAGTTTGGGATAAGATTGCTCCTTTTATATACATTGACAAAAAGCACAATTATAAATAAAATCTGCATGTGTAGTTCAAATGGAAGTCACAAAGATCAGGAGACCTATGATGTTGGTTAAGATAAACCAGCATCTGTTGTGTGTGGTTTAAGCTAGCTCTTAAAAGATTGAGATGGCCAAAATTAGAAAAGGAAGAGAGTTATTTGACTTCTGAAATTGATTGAGGGACAGTAAAGGCAAATGTGTGTGTATTTTGAAAATTAACACACTATCTTAGCCCAGCCAGTGTGGCTCAGCGGTTGAGTGTTGTCCTATGAACCAGGCAGTCACAGTTTGATTCTGATTGAAGGACATGCCCAGGTTGCAGGCTCAGTGAAGGCCAGGCAGGAAGCAGCCGATCAATGATTCTCTCTCATCATTGGTGTTTCTCTCTCTCTCTCCCACTCCCTTCCTCTCTGATGTATACGTATCTATAATAATAAAAGCGTAATATGCTTATTAGACTGGACGAAGCCAGGCTGTGAGGGAAGCCCGGGTCCCAGGTGCTGGAGGAAGGAAGGCCTACTCTTGCATGAATTTCGTGCATCAGGCCTCTAGTATGTTTATAAAAGAAAGAAAATTAACACACTATCTTAAATGTGAACTATTGAGAATATTTATTCATTTGCCTAAACACATCTCCTGTGCTTTTCCTTTGAATTTGCTTTTAATTCTTGTATTCTAAAATGGTAAGTCTTTTTTTGTTCTTGCTGTGATATCTAAGAATCATTGAATTTTTCCATATGCTCCATAGCTCTGCCATGTGAAGTTTTCAAGAGGTTGGTAGTTCCCTAGCATTTGTTGATGAAGTCCAACAATGCTCATTGTACATAATGAATATCTTTGGTTAAAATGTACCAATTTTCATCAATATTTTACTGTTTAGGATTTCAGGGCATGACAGAGTTGGATACACTAGCATATCTTATGTTAGCATGTAACCAATCTGGAAGCCTCAATTATTTAGAATATGTGAGAACAAAGACCAAAAAAAAAAGTCTTGTTCTGTACACTGAACAATTCTGGGTCTCTCTTGAAGACTGTTTACCTTTATTATATAGGCATGATATGCGTGGATTTTACTGGCTTCCTTAGTGTGTTAGAAACAGATATTTGGTAAAGGAAAGGGAGTTGCCAAAGGCAGTGAGTAGACAATAACTTTGCTTTTGAGATGAGCTGTAGAGGGGATCTGGTAATTGCACCTCTGGGTCATGGATTACAGGGGCCCCTGAGCCTCATAGAGCATCTGAAGAGCATGTTTACAAAAAGAAAAGATCATGTTGGAAAGAGCTATCAAAAATCGTTTTCAAAAAGTTTCGGCATGTGACAAAATTAAATTTATTTTTATGATACTGCTTTCCAAAGTTTCCACCTAAGTGTTTCTAACAGCAGAAGAAAGAGAGCAAGTGTCCTAATTAGGAAATAGAGGTGGGAAGGGGGATTGTAAGCGTGGCCTGTTACTGAATTCTCATGTTATCTAAAGCCTTCGTGAATATTTTTTGGTTTGCTATTGAATGTTTTAAAAGTACTTACCAGCTAATTCTTCTCCATAAATTTTTGGGGGTTGATGCTTTAGGAAGATGAACCTTGAGTTAGTGTCTTTGTACAGCCCTTCATCTCCTGCTATATATGTGTAACCTGGCTTAAGAACAGGGACTTACTGTGTTATCTTCCATGATGATGCTAGGTAAGGGAAATATTAACTGATATTGGTGAGAATGAGAATACTTGAATTGAGTAATCAAAAATTTTTAAAAACATGTTTTTATTGCTTTCAGAGAGGAAGGGAGAGATAGAGATAGAAACATCAATTATGAAAGAGAATTATTGATTGGCTGCTCCTGCATGCCCCCCACTGGGAATCCAGCCCTCATTTGGGATATGTGTCCTGACCAGGAATCGAACTGTGACCTCCTGGTTCATAGGTCGATGCTCAACCACTGAGTGACACCCAGCCGGGCTCAAAAAAATTTTTTTTAAGTCTGTTTCAGTAACTGTCTTTAACCATTCAACTTAAAAGATATTTATTTTTATTTTTTTAAAATTAAATCTTTATTGTTCAGATTATTACAGTTGTTCCTCTTTTTTCCCCCCATAGCTCCCCTCCACCCGGTTCCCACCCCACCCTCTGCCCTTACCTCCCCCCCCACCTCCTCCATAGGTGCACGATTTTTGTCCAGTCTCTTCCCGCATCCCCCACACCCCTTTCCCCCCCAAGAATAGTCAGTCCACTCCCTTTCTATGCCCCTGATTCTATTATAATCACCAGTTTATTCTGTTCATCAGATTATTTATTCACTTGATTTTTAGATTCACTTGTTGATAGATGTGTATTTGTTGTTCATAATTTGTATCTTTACCTTTTTCTTCTTCTTCCTCTTCTTAAAGGATACCTTTCAGCATTTCATATAATACTGGTTTGGTGGTGATGAACTCCTTTAGCTTTTCCTTATCTGTGAAGCTCGTTATCTGACCTTCACTTCTGAATGATAGCTTTGCTGGATAAAGTAATCTTGGTTGTAGGTTCTTGGTATTCATCACTTTGAATATTTCTTGCCACTCCCTTCTGGCCTGCAAAGTTTCTGTTGAGAAATCAGCTGACAGTCGTATGGGTACTCCCTTGTAGGTAACTGAGTTTCTTTCTCTTGCTGCTTTTAAGATTCTCTCTTTGTCTATTGCTCTTGGCATTTTAATTATGATGTGTCTTGGTGTGGTCCTCTTTGGATTCCTTTTGTTTGGGGTTCTCTGTGCTTCCTGGACTTGTAAGTCTATTTCTTTCACCAGGTAGGGGAAGTTTTCTGTCATTATTTCTTCAAACAGGTTTTCAATATCTTGGTCTCTCTCTTCTTCTGGCACCCCTATAATTCGGATGTTGGTTCACTTGAAGCTGTCCCAGAGGCTCCTTACACTATCTTCGTATTTTTGGATTCTTTTTTCATTTTGCTTTTCCGGTTGGGTGTTTTTTGCTTCTTCGTATTTCAAATCTTTGACTTGATTCTCGCGTTCTTCTAGTCTGCTGTTGGAACTCTGCATAATATCCTTTATTTCAGTCAGTGTATGCTTAATTTCTAGTTGGTCCTTTTTCATAAACTCGAGGTCTCACTAGATTTATTGAGGGTCTTACTAAATTTATCGGCGGTTTCTAGAAAGGTCTTGAAAAACCTTAAAAGTGTGGTTTTGAACTCTATATCCAGTAGTTTGCTTTCCTCCATTTCTGTCATTTGTGACCTGTTTCTTTGTCTCCGCGTTTTTTATGCTTCCCTGTGTTGATAGAGTGGCTTTGTGTGCTAGGTGTCCTATAGGGCCCAGTGGCTCAGCCTCCCCAATTACCTGAGGTGGACACTCTTGGTGCACCCCCTTGTGGGCTTTGTGCACAGTCTTATTGTAGTTAAGCCTTGATTGTTGTAGGTGTCACTGGGAGGAATTGACCTCCAGGCCACTTGGCTGTGAGAATCAGCTGTGTCTGCAATGGGAGAACTTCTGTGCTGGAAACACCCCTCCGGGGCAAGACTTGCTTCAGTGGGGCTTTGGTGCTCACTGAGTCTGCCCCATGAGTGTATCCTTTATGGATCCGAGGAGCTGCAATTTGGATGGTCCCAATCTGACCACCGGGCACACTGGCTCCTGGATCTCTAGGGAGGTGCTAATCTAGCCTCTGCCTGAGGCTACCCAGCAGGAGCTCAGCTGTGAAGCAATGCAAGTTGCTGTGGGGCCTTGGGCCAGCTGCAGTTTGTTAGGTAATTTTCAGATTGCAAAGGGCCAGGCCTTTCATATGCAAAAGCCGGCGCACAGTTTGGGCGGGGCGGGGGTCCCAGGGGATTAACATGGCAGAGCAAGCAGCTATGGCTGCCCTCAGAGGCTCCGTTTCTCAGTGTTCCGGCAATCCCTGCAAGCACCTCCAAGATTAAGCTGCCCTTGAGTTCCAACCGATGCCAGACAGTTCAGTTTCTCCCGTATGAGTCTGGGTCCCCAGAGACTCGCCCGGAACTGGAGCTCAGAGCTTGAGACTCCCTACTGATTGAAAAAGACAACCGTGTCCTCAGCTGCCAGCCCTCTCCGTGTGCGCCTCCGTACCTCTGTACTTTACTTCCGCCCCGCAGCTCCTCTGAGTCTCGGTATGCTTTTCTCTTTCCTTCTAGTTGTAGAATTTCCACTCAGCCAGCCTTCCTGTGGTTCTGGATGATGTCCGTTTTGTCTTTTAGTTGTATTCTTGAAGTGGTTGTGCTAAGCAGCAATCTCCGGTGTTTACCTATGCCGCCATCTTGGTTTTCTCCAAAAGATATTTATTTCTATCTAAAGTCATCTTATTGCTGAATGTTCAAGCAAAAGTGTACTAGATGTTTCTCTACTTAAAAGAGCAATTGTGCTGTTCCTTGGAGTCAGTCATGGGAACATTTGTAAGTTCCCTATTGGCTTGGGGGCCTGTCTGTTTCATAACTCCTTCCTGCCCATGGGCTAGGCCAAAGCCCTCTTAGAACACTTTCTGTTTTTCAGGGCATCTTCATCCTTCAGCTCCTCTCTCCCTGCTGAATTTGCTCATCTAGATGTCCAGTTCTGGTACCTCCAACTTGACTTTCATCCCTCTGCCAGGTCCCTTTGAGTCGAAGCTTCATTAATCCTGTTTTTTGACTCCTGACCAAATTCGGTACTTGCTTATTGCTTTGTTCCAAGCCTCTGGTCTGGGAAGTAGGGGTCGCACTGCCTACTTTTGCTTACCTTGCTTTTATCTGTGCAATACAGAGGAAGTCCTCTATTGTCCTATACTTCAGATACCTGAAATGGAGTTTAGCCAACTCTCTGTTGGCATAAGTTGTCCCCAGTCTTAGTCCTCTAACTTCCTTCTTATATACAAACTAGAGGCCTGGTGCACGAATTTGTGCATGAGAGGAGTCCCTTGGGGTGGCCTGCAGAGATCAGGCCCCAGCTTGCGCCCCCAGCCTCACAGCCCCACAGCCCTGCCGGCACCCCGCCTTGGCCTGGTGCTGCCCCCTCACTTGCTCCACCATCTCGCCTGCAGGGTGATCAATTGGGGCCGGGTCCCCCGCCTTGCTCCCTCAGTGCCTGGGAGCCGGGAGGCGGCCCTGCCCCCCGCCACTGCCACTGGTTGCTGTCTGTGGGGCGATTGGGCCCCAGCTTGCATCTGCCTTGACCTGGCGCTGCCTGTTTACCTGTTCCACCATCCTGCCATGGTCCCGCTCTCATTGGAGCCCACTGGGGCCGGCAGCGCCTCCACTGCTGCCCGTTGCCAGCGCTGCATCGCCAACGCCTGCCATGTTCCGTGCTGTCCCTTGGTGGTCAGCGCACGTCATAGTGAGCGGTTGAACTCCCGGTCTCCCAGTTAAACTCCCAGTCGAATGATCGCCCGAGTGGACAATTTGCATATTAGGCATTTATTAAATAGGACTAGAGGCCCAGTGCATGAATTCATGCATGGGTGGGGTTCCTCTGCCTGGCCGGTGATCGAGGCTCATTGGGACTGTCTCGCCCAATCCCCATTGGTGCCGGCCAGCTCGGGGGAGGCACCACGGGAGGTTGGCTGTGGGAGTGCACTGACCACCAGGGGGCAGCTCCTGCGTTGAGCATCTGCCCCCTGGTGGTCAGTGTACATCATAGCTACCGTCTGGTCGTAATGGTCGCTTAGGCATATATATATATATATATATATATGAGTTTCTGAGCTTAAAAATAGGTAAATAGTTATTTTGTTACTTTTAAAGATAGAGGTGTGTGTGTGTGTGTGTGTGTGTGTGTGTGTGTTTTCTAGAAAATGATTTGTAGTGCTCTTCTTTTGGAGTATACGTTTGAGTGAAATTTCCTCCAGAATTATTTTATATACCATCATCAGTTGGTACCACTAGCTTCAGCTCATAAGTGAATTTTTGAGAATGTCTTGATTAAATTGGTAGATGCCTATCTGAAAGTGAAAGTGTATTCCTAGGGGAAACAATTCTTTCTAAGTAGCTCCTGTTTGGGACTGCTTAAAAATGATGAGGTTGCAGTGATTATGTAGAATTGGCTTAAAAGATTGTGGAAATGAGATGTGTATAAAATGTTAAGACCAGACACATTCTGCTTACCCAGGAATCTGATAAAAATCAACAGAAAAAAGATTGTGATTATGAGTGGGGAGCTTTACAGCAATGCCACACGTCCATGTTTGTCAAGAAGAAGACTGGGAGAGAAAAAGACCAAAACCATGTGGTGGGGAGTGGGGGAGGATTGGCCAAAAATTCAAGTTATTTGTAGCCATAATCCACTGAATGGAAAATGAAAACCTTAGTTTCTTGTCTTGGCTGAATTCTATTGCAGTAGAGGGACCTGCCTTGGAGTTTGGGCAACTGTTTTAAAAGCTTTTTTGTAGTGGAACAGGTCTTTCTTTAAAGAAGAGTGCTTCCCTTAAGAGTTTGAGAAGCAAGTAAAGACATCAACTCTTGTTTTTCCTCTGTGTAGGCAAGATTGGAGTGTCATGCTGTATTCCCGAATCCCTGACTTTGCTGGGTGATTGGGATGGGAGCTAAAAGTAAGATGGAAATTCCCACCCTTCCTGTGCTTTACCAGCACTTCCCACCACTCAAAAGTATGATCTGAGTTTCTTTGGAATCATCTGCTGACCTCACAGGGAGTGCCACCTGTTAGGACCACTGCTGACTTTCTCTACTCTGCTGCCTTGGGAGGAGGGATGTCTGTGATGTCCTACATTAAATGGGTGGGAACTTCCTTCTGCAGGTGATATGAGGTAACTTGAGCCCTTATGTTCTCTGAAGTTCCATGGGGGCTGAGCAGAAGTGAAGGCATGCTTCTCACTTTTGTTACAGGAATAACAAAGCAGTTGGTACTGCTTCTCCAGAAGCTCTTTTGGTTTTCAGTTGTGCTTCTATCCCAGGAAGGGGAAAGAAAAATCCAGGGGTCAAGATCTGGCAGTGCTCACAATCAGCACATCCACCAGGCTTTATTGCTGGACCAGATACATTTCTGGTTCCTCAGTCCTGGCAAGCCTCCCGGCTCCAAGCATCTCTCTCAGTCCCAGTGGGCAGGATCTCTAGTGATTCAAACTAATGCAGCTACCTAAGTAGAAAGAATGGCTTAAGAGCCATGTGCAGCAGTTTATTAGGTTTTGAGGAGGTATATATCAGAAGCTCCTGTCACTGAAAATTGTTGTAGGATTAATTATTGTCAAATTTCTTTTGTTTTCTCTAGCTTTCTTAATTTTTGGCCTTTTCTAAGTCTGGGTCAAGGGAAATGAAGTTGAGTGGGTTGATGTCTTTTCCAACTACTTGCTTTCTCTGTCATTCTTATCAACCCACCTCCTGTTTTAGAGCCCTACCCCCTGCTGCACTTCATCATAGAATATGGAATTGAACTATTTAGAAAGTTTAGTTATCTGTTTATGAAAAAATCAGGTAATAGAATCATTATGTCTTTCTAAAATAAACTTTCAAACTAACATAAGCTAGTTTTTTATTTGCTCCATCTTCTCCCCTTTTCCTTTTATCCTTAGTAGAAAATGAATTTCTCCCTTCTGTACATCATTATCAATTTAGGACAGGTCACCCAGTCAGGGTTTTGCTTGTTTATTATGTGTATGACATCGATAATGATACAAAGTAGGAATAAGCATATAGAAAGATTTACTTTTCTCCCTCATTATCTATTTTGGATGTATGTTAGCAAGAAGCTATTTAGTAAACATCCTTATGATTTATGTTTGTTAAAAGTGGTATTTGAAAGATTTCTTGAAAAGAGTTTATAATTACTACTGATTAAACCATTTAAAAGTGAAGATTGTTTAAATTAAAGTCTTATAAATAAACTTTAATGAATAATTAATAATTGACTTAGTACTATATTTAAGTATATGTATATGACCTTTTGCATGCTACATAAAAACTCAAGAGTTTAGGGTTTAGGGTTTACTTTGTGGTTTTAGGATTTACTTTAAGGTGTTGGAGATGTTGGTTTCTAAGACACATACATTCCTGGGTATTCATGGGGAATTGGTTCCAGGACACCCTGCAGATAACCAAAATTCGGGGATGTTCAAGTCCCTTATATTAAACTAGGGGCCCAGTACATGAATTTGTGCATTTTGAAAGGAACTGTGGGCCGCGAGGCTGTGGGTGGCACAGGGGCAGGTCTCGACCCATTCTCCACACCCCTGCCCAGCCTCTCCTGCCCTGGTCTCCTGTCTGCTGGCAGCCCCACTCCTGCCACCACTGCCACTGCCACGCGCCTACAGTGCCGGCCCCGCTCGCACCCGTTGACAGCGCAGAGTGATTGGGGTCGGCGCCAGGAGCAGGTGTGAGCAGGGCCAGCGCCATCAGCGGGTGCGAGTGGCGGATGCTGCCCTGATCCTTGCCCCTCAGGAGCAGGGGGAGGTGGAGAAGCCCTCAGGGGCGATTGGGGCCAGCAGCTGCTGCTTGCACCCGCTGACGGTGCTGAGCAATCAGGACCCGCGCCGGGTGGTGGCTGAGGGTGTGAGTGGGGCTGTCGCCGGCAGTGGGTGCAAGCGCTGGGTGGGACCGTGGCACACAGGAGCAAAGAATTTTCAGTAACAACCAGAGGCTTGCCCTGATGACAGTGACCGGCCCCTGCTGTGGTCTGGCGTTCCCGCTCACCTGCTCCACCATCCCACTGTGGCCAATGCCCGCCATGTTCCGCTTGTACCCCCTGGTGATCAGCGCACATCATAGCGACCGGTTGTTCGGTTGTTCCACCGTTCGTTCTATTTGCATATTAGGGTTTTATATATATATACTAGAGGCCTGGTGCACAAAAATTTGTGCACTCGGGGGGGGGGGGGAGTCCCCTCACCCCGGCCTGTGCCCTCTCACAGTCTGGGACCCCTCGGGAGATAATGACCTGCTGGCTTAGGCCTGCTCCCGGGTGGCAGAGGGCAGGCCCAATCCCTAGGTGCAGCCCCTGGTCGGGCTCAGAGCAGGGCTGACTGGGGAGTTGGGGCGCCGCCCCGTCATGCACAGAGCAGGGCGGATCAGGAGGTTGCGAAGCCTCCTCAGTCATGCTCAGGTAGGGCCGATTTGGGGGGTTTGGGGCACTGCCCCCTTCAACCTCAAAGGCAGGGTCGACGGGGGAGGTTGCGGCGCCACCCCTTTTCACGCACAGAGGCAGAGCCAATCAGGGAGTTGGGGCGCTGCCCCCTGTCACTCACAGAGAGCAGGGCCCATCAGGAGGTTGGGACTCCGTACACTGTCACGCACAGGAGCAGGGCCGATCAGGGGGTTGAGGAGCTCCCCCTGTCACTCACAGAGTAGGGCCGATAGGGGAGTTGGGGCACCGCCCCCTGTCACACACAGAGCAGGGCAGATCAGGGGGTTGGGGCGCCGCACCCTGTCACACTCAGGGCAGGGCCGATGGGGAGGTTATGGCTCTACCCCGTCACACACAGAGCAGGGCCCGTGGGGGGGGGGGTTGGGGCGCCGCCCTCTATCACCCACAGAGCAGGGCCGAAAAGGGGGTTGGGGTGCCACACCCTGTCACACACAGAGCTGCAGGGCGATCAGGGGGTTGGGGAGCTCCCCCCTATCAGGCACAGAGCAGGGCTGATCAGGGGGTTGGGGCGCCTTCCCCTGTCACGAACAGAGCAGGGCGGATAGGGAGGTTGTGGCCCCGCCCCCTGTCACACACAGAACTGCAGGGCGATCAGGGGGTTTGGTCACTGCCCCCTGTCACGCTGCTCCCGGTGCCGGGAGGCCTCGCGGCTCCGCTGATCCCGGTGCTGGGAGGCATATTACCCTTTTACTATATAGGATAGAGGCCTGGTGCACGGGTGGGGGCCGGCTGGTTTGCCCTGAAGGGTGTCCTGGATCAGGGTGGGGGTCCCGCTTGGGTGCCTGGCCAGCCTGGGTGAGGGGCTGATGGCTGTTTGCAGCTGGTCACATCCCCTTCAGGGTGGGGGTCCCCACTGGGGTGCCTGGCCAGTCTGGGTGAGGGGCTGAGGGGTGTTTTCAGGCTGGCGGGTGACTGAAGCTCCCAACCGCTCCTTTTTTTCTTTTTTCTTTTATTCTGGGCCAGCTTTAGCTCTGAGGCTTGGCTCCAGCTCTGAGGCCTCGGCTGCTGAAAGCAGGTATCTGGTTTGTTTGGGTTCTATAATCGAAACACTGTTTCAACTCCAGCTCTGAGATCCCGGCTGGCTGAAAGCAGGTTTCTGGGGTTTTGTTTAGCTTCTATATTTGTAACAATGTTTCAAACTGCAAGCTCAGAGGCCGGCAGCGGCAGGCGGGGAACGTTGGCTTCCTCCGTCACTGAAGCAAGCAAGCCTCCTGTTAGCTTTAAGCTGCCTGGCTGCCGGCCGCCATCTTGGCTGGCAGTTAATTTGCATATCGCCCTGATTAGCCAATGGGAAGGGTAGCGGAGGTACGGCTAATTACCATGTTTCTCTTTTATTAGATAGGATAGAAGATGGCATAGTATTTGCATGTAACCTGTGCATATCCTCTGGTATAATATAGTATTATAAAGATACAGTCTAAGTGACATGTAAATAATTGTTATACTGTATTGTTTAGGGAATATTGACAAGGAAAGAAGTTTACATATTCAGTACAAATGCAGCCAGCAACCTCTGTAGACACCTAACTACATAGTACACATCAACAGCAATGTAACTTTTTAAAAAACATTTTCAATCTGTGGTTGGTTGAATTTGTGAATGTGAACCTGCACATAAGAAGGGCTGACTGTATTAATACCTTAACCAAAAAAGACTTCATTTTCTTAAGACCTATTTTTATTGGTTTCAGAGAGAGGAAAGGAGAGGGAGACAGAGATGGAAACATAAATGATGAATCATTGATCAGCTGCCTCCTGCATGCCCCCTGCTGGGGATTGATCCTGCAACCCGGGCATACGCCCTTGACTGAAATCGAACCTGGGACCCTTCAGTCCATAGTCTGATGCTCTATCCACTGAGCCAAACTAGCTAGGGCTCATTTTTTTTAAAAATATATTTTTATTGATTTCAGAGAGGACGGGAGAGGGAGAGAGAGATAGAAACATCAATGATGAGAATCATTGATGGGCTGCTTCCTGCATGCTCCCTACTGGGGATCGAGCCTGCTACTCGGGAATGTGCCCTTGACCGGAATTGAACCTGGAACCCTTCAGTCCACAGGCCTATGCTCTATCCACTGAACCAAATCAGCTAGGGTCCTACTCATTTTTATTGCTATGAGGACTAACTAGTGTTACACGGGTTTCTTAAACCTTAAACCCTTTGTAGCATAAGTTAACAGATGATAGGTTGGTCACTGTACTTGGGGTCATTAAGCAGAACATAGAGCAGATGTGACCACAGCAGTGACATTTGCTAATGTAACTTGTGGAAGCAGAATAGGAAGTCTCAACTAGTAACCTCTAATTTCAAAGATAGCTAGTAGGTTTCCTGTGCACAGCAGCATGAAAATCTCTTGTGTGGACCTAAAAATGAGTGGCTAATTGTAAGGGTAGAAAATGAATAAGCTTTGTATGAGATGAAGCAGATTTGCAAGGAGAATTTACTTAATGCATCATTATGGGTAGCAATTTTTACTATCTTTAAAGATTTTAAGTTAAACAGGTATCTATAATGAGGCACAAAACATTGATGAAAACAGAAAAGATAAGAGATTCCATATGTCCAAAATTTTGTCCAAAGAACATAAGCAAGTGCTCATGTGAAAGAGAATTTTTAAGTTTCTACAAAGAGAATGAATATGAACAATGATGATTTGACATTTATAATGATTAAAAAAAATTAAAGTAACATGTTTGGAAAATACATTAAAGGAAAAGACATGTTCAGCATAAACATTAGAAGACTCATGTACAGTGGCAAGCATTAACTAACATTCCTAAGAACCAAGAAAACATCAAATAAATCAGCATGTGATTTTTATTTTTATTTTATGTAAAGATTTTTTTGTTGATCAGCTACTTCCTGCACACCCCTTACCAGGGATTGAGCCCACAAACCTGGGCATGTGCCCTGACCAGGAATTGAACTGGCAACCTTTTGGTGCACTGAATGATGGCCAGCTAACAGCCACACCAGCCAGGGCCAGCATGTGATTTTTAATCACCAGTGGCATTGTTCATTGTATAACTAATTCCATCAGATCAAATAGCTTTAGTTAGTATTTGGAAATGAGGAATTTTGAGAATCACTGAGATGCAGAGGAACCCTGGTGCCTAGTGTAGGTTTCTATTAGGTCACTTCATTTTGTGTGTGAGAAACCCACTTTTGACTTACAACATGTCAACTTAACTCACTAGATTTACAGTTATGAATTACTTTAGTTCATTCCAAAATTCATTTCTTCTATAGGGAGTGAAGATTTGGCACCATGGAAGAAGGCAATCCTAAAAGAGGAAAAAGTTCTGAGAATGTTTTTGTTGTCAACAGCCTTTTTGAAATAAGAGCTTGACGTTTGATGGTCACCATTTGAACCAGATAACATTCACACGGCAGTCTGGTCCTTTGAATTTCCAGAATTTATGTAGTCTCATCACCTTACTTGTGGTTTGTATATACTAGTAAAGGCCGAGTTAGTGTATGTTCATTGAGTAAAGAGGGTATAAGTCAAAAAAGAAAGAAAAAAAATTATCCAATCTCTATAATCCGAGATTAACTACCACAAACCATAGAAATCATTCCAGAAATCTCTATACATACTGGTACATTCAGATAGAATGGATGTACATAAATAAGTTAGTTAATAAAAATAGAAGTATATGCATGCTATTTAACAAGACAAATAGAAGTTAACATGAAGGAATTGTTAAAATTTTATATAAAACATTATTTCATTGGTCCTTTTTTTTTTTAACCTTCACTGGAGGATACTTTTCCTTTGAATTTTTTTTTTTTTTTTTCAGAGAGAGGGAAAGACAGAGAGAAATACTGATGTGAGAGAAACACATTGATTGGTTGCCTCCTGCATGCGCCCTGACCAGGGCCTGGGCCAGGGAGGAGCCTGCAGCTGAGGTATGTGCCCCTGACCTGAATTGAACCCGGGACCCTTTGGTCTGAAGTCCGACACTCTATGCACTGAGCCCAACATTATTTTTTGTTTTTAAAGTAAGCCGCATTCACAAAGCATATTGATAAGCAACAGTATGTGTGGCCCTTTAGCTGGGGCCGCAGCCCCTATTTCTAGTTTCACCAGCTCCCGTGCAGGCAGGTTACCTAGATCCTGTAGTTCTCTTCCCTAGTCTCGCAATCCTGATGCTTGGGGGCTATCCCAGTCTGCATGTCACACCAGGTTCTTCTGCAGTCATGGTGACTTTTCACTTTGCTTTCCCCGGCTCTGTTTTGGCTTTCAACTATAGGTCCTGTACTGGTGACTTGTGCCTTCATTCTTAATTAAAACTTTTAAAATCTGTAATTTAAAAATTTCAGATTGATCCTTGAACAACAGGGCTTTTGAACTTTGCAAGTCCACTTATAGGCAGATTTCCCCCACCCATCCCCCACCCCCTATAACTACAGTAGGCCCTTCCGATACCCGGGTTTGGCATCTGTGGATTCATCCAGCAGGTATAGAAGAGTATTTTCGCATTCCCAACTGGGGATCAAAAATACTGTTATCGATTCCTGGTTGGTTGAATCTGGGGGTGCGAATGGCTGACTATAGTTAAGTTTTGGGGGAGTTAAAAGTTATCTGTGGATTTTCGGGGGTGGTGGGTTGGCACCCCTAACTTCAAAATTGTTCAAGGATCAACTGTAGTTACATATTTCATCTGCCAAATAGATGAAATTTTATATTTTAATGTAGTCAAACGTATCTTAATTTTGTTTCTTGTTTAGGGAATCCTTCCTTCTCCAAGATCATTTGTCTTCTCTCTTTTCATCTAAAAGCTTTGCTTCTTACAGTATGGACTTTAATCTTCCTTCAGTTTATTTTTGCGTATGGTATGAAGTTGGGGTCTGATTTGTTTTTTAAATGTCTATAATCTGTACCGTTTGTTAAATAGTCTGTCCCTCTCCCATTTACTTGCCACTTGTGCCACATATGAAGTTTTCATTTATGTGTGGGCCAGTTTCTTCTGTTGGTGTTTGTCTTGATCACAACATACTGTTTTATAATAGCTTTTAGAAACTTAAGAGGCGTCTTTGGTTTTATTATGCGGAGGGCTGGTGGGTGGGTAAATAGGGGTTGGATTATAGGCATGTTGAGCTTGAGATGCCTTTTAGACATCTCGGTGGAGGTGTGTTGAACAGCAACAAGCTACATGTTTGGAATTTAGCGCATATGCTTAGGCCGGAGATAATTTTTGGAGATGTCGATGTATTATATACATAGTTTTTAAAGCCATGAGAGAATTGAATCATCCTGGGGGGAAAGTGTTAGGGAGAGAAGAGATGTGAAGATTGAATCTTGGGAGCAATTTTAGAGCTTGGGGGAGATAAAGACACAGTAAAGGAGACTGAGAAGATATGTAGGCAGGAAAGTACAACAAACAAGGCATAGTGATGCCCTGGAAGTCAGGTGAAGACATTTTCAAGAAGAAGGAATGGTCCACTGTGTTTTGGGCTGTTGCTGAGAACTAAAAATTGACTGGGGTTTGGTAGCACAGAGGCCCCTTGGCAACAGCTGTTTTGGTGGAGTTCGGGGACTACCTGGTACAGTCTTATGAGAGAATGGGAAAAGAAGAACTGGAGGTGATGATGATTATAGGCACCTATCAAGAGCAGTGCTGTGAAACGGGAACCAAGATGGTGAGGTAGTTGCTTTAAGATAGGAGAAATTACAGTATGCTGTGTGATGATAGGAAAGAACTATTGGAAGGGGAAACTAATGAATCAGGAGAGGGAGGAAGGGCAGTAGCTGGAATGATTTACCCAACTTAAGTTGGCAAGAGGGAAGTGGATACAAGGTCATGGCATGGGGCAAATGTTCCCTTACTCAGGTCTCTTTCTCTCTTCTCTGTCTCTCCCTCTCCATCAATAATGTCTTGTTAGGAAGTTTTGTGTAACCTGTCTTAGATTTATTCCTAGACACTGTAGTTTTTGGTTGCTCTTGTTAATGGAATCTCTTTAAAGTTACATTTTCTAATTGGTTAACACAACCTTATTATTTGAAAATTGGTAGATTCTTTTAGATTATATGTAGACAATCATATCTTGTGCAAATAGGTATAATTATATTTTTTTCTCCAATAATTTCTGTTCTTTTTATTACATTGGCTGGGAACATCCAGTACAATGTTTAATATGTTATAGCAACTATTTCTAATTCTAAAAGTTTCATAACATTTTACTATTAAGTAAAAGCTGTAGATATTTGTTCTATACCTTAAAATATCTGGGTAAAGTTCCCTCTTATTTTTGGCTTGTGAGGGATTTTAAAATCATGAAACATTCAATTGTACTGAATGTGTTTCCTGCATTTCTTAGAGTGTCGTTTACTTCCTCTCTTCTTTAATTTTTAAATGTATATTTTCTGATGTCGAGCCCTCCTTGTATTTCTGGGATAAATTGAGCTTAGTCACAGTAGTTTCTGTACATTCCTCAATTCTTCTCATAATCAGTATTATAATAGTCATTTGAAGGAGAAGTGAAAGGGGCGTACAGCGCAGGCGTGGACCCCGCGCTCCCGGCCCCGCCCCTGCTCACGTCCGGCTGCTCCGCCCGCACGCAGGACCGCGCGCAGAGCGCGGTCTGCAAGGTTCCGGCGGCGAGGAGGACTGCTCC
>NW_005871320.1:880480-884671 GCF_000147115.1 Myotis lucifugus
TGTCCCTCTCGGAGCAGGTGTCCATGCACGGTCTCGTCCGCTGGGGATGGGACTGAAGGAGCCCACGTGGCGGCGGCGGCACCAGCGAGGCCCTGGGTGCGGCCGGCTCCTGAGCAGCCCCCGGTAGAGCCCAGCGACGGGCACCACCTAGCCGGCCCAGGGCCGGGCCCAGGAGCGCGCAGGTGATGCGGGTAACCAGGTCGGGGTCGGCGGCCCCTGACGCCCCGGGCTTGGCGGGGAGCTGCGGGGTGGCTGCGTGTCCGAGGAGCCGGGCCCGCCATGGCTGGGGTCAGCTACACGGCGCCCTGGTGGGTGAACCTCCTGCACCGGCTGCCGCACTTCAGCCTGCGCTGGGAGCCCACCAGTGACCAGTTCTGGCCCAAGGACCCCGACTGCCAGAGGGCGCTGCTGCTGCTTGGGGCCGCCGCGCTGGCCTGCCTCGCCCTGAACCTCCTCTTCCTGCTCCTCTACTCCCGGCGGCGCGGGAACGAGGAGCACCTGGACACCGACTGCTGCTGCACTGCCTGGTGCGTGGTCATCGCCAGGCTGGTGTGCAGCGCCGGCATCGCCGTGGGTTTCTGTGGCGACGGGGAGACCAGCGACGGCGTCCATTGGGCCACCTACTCGCTCCGCCATGCCAACCGCACGGTGGTGGTGGCGGGGGTGCAGGGCCGCATGTGGGACACTGTGGTTGCCCTGAGCCTCACGGCGGAGCTGCGATGCCGTGATGGAGCGTGGGCCCGAGCAGCAGGCAGAGCCCGGACCAGGCCGGCGTCTGGGACCGCGGGGCCGGGCTGCTCATAGCGGAGGCGATGGAGCCCCCCAGCGGCTGAGGGGCCTCCTCCCAGCCCTCGCGGGTGGCCCAGGCGCAGTGATCCCCCGTGGGGATCCCCCACGACATCCAGACCCAGAGCACCCCAGGAAAGCGGAGGGAAGCCTCCAGAGTCAACACAGAACGACTCCCACGCCGGGGACGGCGAGGACTTCCTCCGTGTTCAGTGGGAAGGGTGAGATCTCGGACCTGCGGACGCGCGCCCCCGCCCTTCCCTGCATTCTCGGTGCGGGGGGGGGCAGGGACTGCGCCCTCCATCTTGCCCTGGATCCTCCACTTTTGGGCAGGGCCATGTGCTCAGCGGGGGCTTCCTCCCGGAGGAGGCCTCTGCTAGCCACACCCAGGATTTGTCTGGACTAACCGGTGATGGTCGGGGGAGGTGTGCGCCATCACTATGACCGCATCCTGTGTGGTGAGACGCCGACTCACACCTGGCCAGTCGGTGGGGCCCACGGTCCCCTCTCTCTTTGCCACTTGCTGCTGCGTCAGTAAGGAAGATAGGAGAGCCAAGCCCGGGCTTGAAATAAAAGACTCTTTGCTTTTGCATCGGACTGGCTGGCTCCCTGGTGGCTTCTTGAGAATCTTGAAATCTGGGCATAACAGAAGAAACTAACAGTATTTTTTTCTAGTCTCAAACAGTTTGCCAAATCTTTGGATTTTTTTTTGTTGTTGAAGATTTTGTTTTACTTGCCTATAAAATCATGAGCCTCTGTTGTCTCTTAAGATAGGAGAGGAGCTATTTGATTATTCATTAAAGAACTAGCTCTTGTTGGTTTAATAGTGCTTTTTATTTTTTAAGTCAGTAATGATCTGAAGTTTTTTATATTAGGACTAGAGGCCTGATGCACGAAATTCATGCAAGAGTAGGCCTTTGCAGCCACAGTGGCTGCCTTGATCCCTCCCTCGCAGCCGCGGCAGCTGCCTCGATCCAATCCCTCCCTCGAAGCTGTGGCAGCTGCCTCGATCCCGCGGCTGAAGTCCCGGCTTCGTCCAGAAGGTCGTCCAGAGGATGTCCGGACGGCTGTTCGGTTGATTTGCATATTGCGCTTTTATTATTATAGATAATCTTAGGATATTAAAAAATCTATATCTATGATTATATACCTTTAATATGCCTCATGTTTTATGTACCTATTTTTTTGCAGATATTTTCTCTTACTTTAAACTTTTAAAGAATCAGTTTTTTAATATATGGATTCTATTGTATCTTTGTCTTCTACTTGTTATTGCTGGCTCTTTATTTCCTCTGCCTTCTTTAGGGTACTTAGTTCTTTTCCTGGCTTACTGAGTTGATGGTAAAACGACCAGAATGGGCCAGAAGACACGGCAAAGTAATTTTGCTTCATGATGACGCACCATCACACACTTCAAAACCAGTTAAAGACACGTTAAAAGATCTTGCCTGGGAAGTATTAACCCACCCGCCCTATTTACCAGACCTTGCTCCTTCAGATTACTGTTTGTTCCAATCGCTTGGCGCCGTGAGCGTCTGCCGGCCCAGATTGCCCCTCAGGGCTTCTCCACCTCCCCCTGCTCCTGAGGGGCGATCGGGGCAGCAGCTGCTGCTTGCACCCACTGACAGCACTGGCCCCACTCACACCCACTGCTGGCGCCGGCCCCAATTGCTTCACGCCAGCAGTGGGTGTGAGCAGGGCTGGCGCCATCAGTGTGTGGGAGTGGTGGTGGCGGGAGTGGGGCTGCTGGCAGACGGGGGGACCAGGGGCTGCGGCGGGAGGGGCCGGGGGGTGCGGAGGTTGGGCCGAGACCCGCCTCTGTGCCCACTGCAGCCTTGCGACCCACAGTTCCTTTCAGGGTGCACAAATTTGTGCACTGGGCCCCTAGTCCTATATAATAAAAGCCTAGGTGGCGTCACGCATGACGTCATCACAAGATGGCCGCCACAAGATGGCTGCTCTCACATCATCACAAGATGGCGCCACAATATGGCTGCCACAAAGATGGCCGGCAGGGGAGGGCAGTTAGGGGTGACCAGGCCTGCAGGGGAGGGAGGGCAGTTGGGAGGGACCAGACCTGCAGGGAAGGGCAGTTAGGGGCCAATCCGGCTGGCAGGGGAGGGCAATTGGGGGTAATCAGGCCAGTAGGGGAGGGCAGTTGGGGGTGATCAGGCTGGCAGGGGAGCAGTTAGGCATCAATCAGGCCAGCAGGGGAGTGGTTAGGGGGTGATCAGGCTGGCAGACAGAAGCGGTTAGGGGCAGTCAGGCGAGTGGTTAGGAGCCAGCAGTCCTGGATTGTGAAAGGGATGTCCGACTGCCTAAACCGGCAGTCAGACATCCCCTAAGTGGTCCCAGATTGGAGAGGGTGCAGGCCGAGGTGAGGGACAACCCGTGCCCCCCCCCCCCCCAAACCCCTGCACCAATTTCTTGCACCGGGCCTCTAGTATAATACATAATGGCCCTGACTGAAGGGTCCCAGGTTTGATTCTGGTCAAGGGCACATGCCCAGGTTGTGGGCTCGATCCCCAGTAGGGGATGTGCAGGAGGCAGCTGATCAATGATTCTCTCTCATCATTGCTGTTTCTATCTCTCTCACCCTCTCCCTTACTCTCTAATCAATAAAAATATATTAAAAAATAAATAAATATGTAATATATAATGGCTTTAGCTGGGTATAAATTTTATTGGTTAACAAATTTTATTAGCTTTGTAGCTAATGAAAAATCTGCCCCTCATTATAGGTAATCTGAGTTTCTGGTAGTTTTAAGATTTCTTACCCTTGATAGTTTTATGATTTTATTACATTGGGTCCAAGAGGGGATATGATATACTTTTGGTCTGAGTATGAATGGTCTGAGGATGTTTGGTCCTTAGCATATGTTAATACCTTAAGGAATTGTGTCTATATTTATAAGTTATATGAGTCTGTAATTTTCTCTCCTTGTTTCATTAAAAGGAGTTAGGAAACATTCTTATTTTCTGAAATTGGTTGGGTTAATTTAAGAAATTGTTTTTGATTCTTTCATGAATGTTTACTAAAGTTTATCAGTGAAACCACCTGGTACGAGTGCGCGCGCCGGGGGGGCGCCGGGTTGTGTTTGTGTGTGTTTGGTAGGTAGGGGAAACATGCATTGGGTGGAAAAAACTTTACAATTTAAACTCCCCAAAGAGGGGGGGGGGGCGTGGAGGGTTTTCCCCCAAAGTTTTTTTTTTTTGGGGGGGAAAAAATGTTCTCCCCCCCCCCCCCCCGGGGGGAAAAAATTTTTTTTTTTTTTTTAAAAGAAAAAGAGGGGGGAGGGGGGGCCCCAGGAAAAAAAAATTTTTTTTTTTTTTTTAAAAAAAAAAAAAAAGAGGGGGAAAATTTTTTTCCCCCCCCCCCCCGCTTGGGGGGCCCGGGGGGGGGGG
>NW_005871320.1:884771-885680 GCF_000147115.1 Myotis lucifugus
AATTTCCCTTGTGCTTTCCCCCCTCCCCCATAGGTTATTTAGAATTAGGCTGTTTACTTTTTAGGTATTTGAAGTTTTATTAGATGTTTTAGTTTTTATTTTCTAAATTCCATTGTAATCAGAGAGCATTTTGTAAGATTTTAGGTTTTATGGAATCTATTTAGACTTCTTTGATGGCTCAGTATATGCTCTATGTTGGTGAATTTCTGTGTGCACTTAAAAAGGTTATATAATTTTTTACCCCCTTTCCTTTCCTCTTGCTCTAAAGAAGATACACACACACACACACACACACACACACACATTTTCCCTGGCTGGGTAGTTAAGTTGGTTAGGACATTGTTCCCATATGCCAAGGTTGTGGGGGTTCAATATCAATTCAGGGCACATATAAGAAGCAACCAATGAATGCATAAATAAATAAGTTGAACAAATTAATGTCTCCCTCTCCCTTCCTCTCTCTCAAATCAATAAATAAAAATATTTTTAAAAACCTGGCTGGTGTGGTTCATTGGTTTAGTGTCAACCCATGAACCAGGAGGTCACGGTCGATTTCGTGAGGGCATATGCCCAGGTTGTGAGCTTGTTCCCCTGTAGGGGGTGTGCAGGAGGCAGCCAGTTGATGATTTGCTCTCATCGTTGATGTTTCTTTTTTTTTAAATATATTTTTATTGACTTTCCACAGAGAGGAAGGGAGAGGGCCAGAGAGCCAGAAACATCGATGAGAGAGAGAGAAACATCGATCAGCTGCCTCCTGCACACCCCCTACTGGGGATGTGCCCGCAACCAAGTTACATGCCCTTGACTGGAATCGAACCTGGGACCCTTTCAGTCCTCAGGCCGATGCTCTATCCACTGAGCCAACTGGCCAGGGCTCGTGATGTTTCTATCTCTCCCTTTTCCTTCCTC
>NW_005871320.1:885946-904868 GCF_000147115.1 Myotis lucifugus
AGGAAGGGAGAGAGAAGAGAGCCAGAAACATCGATGAGAGAGAAACATCCATCAGCTGCCTCCCGCACATCTCCTACTGGGGATGTGCCCGCAACCCAGGTACATGCCCTTGACCGGAATCGAACCTGGGACCCTTCAGTCCGCAGGCCGATGCTCTATCCACCGAGCCAAACCGGTTTCGGCCCTTCATATATTTTAATGATGTCATTAGGTGCATATATAAAAGGATGTCCCAAAAACATGTATACACATTTTAATAGCTCAATTGATGTTTCTTTCTTTTTAGCCAGACTAAGCTTTGAACAAAGGAAATTCATCCTAAAATGCTACTGGAAGTTTGAAGACACAGTTGAAGTACAAACACTGCCTTTTAATTATTCAAAGTCCCCCCAAAAATATACACACTTTAACAGCTGATAACTTACTTCACTCCTTTTCAGGTTTAACTGCTTTGAAATAATGGGTGAGCCAGACTAAACTTTGAACAGAAAATTTATCCATTAGACTTTTTTATGAGGATACATAAGGGTAAAGTTTAGGGTATAAAACCAGCAACAGTTGATGAATTGAAGGTGCACAAATACCTAATGAAATGATCTTGATGTTTGAGATTCCATTACTTCACTTTATCAGCAGTGCCTGGTCATCAGTTTGAAAACAGGTGTTGACAAAAAATTATTCATTTCTGTAGCTTCATTTTTTTTTAAATTTTAAAAAATATTTTTTATTGATTTCAGAGAGGAAGGGAGAGGGAGAGAGATAGAAACATCAATGATGAGAGAGAATCATTGATCGGCTGCCTCCTGCACGCCTCCCACTGGGGATCAAGCCTGCAACCCCAGGCAAATGCCCTTGACCGTAATCAAACCCTGGACCCTTTAGTCCTTAGGCCAACGCTCAATCCACTGAACCAAACCAGCTAGGGCTGTAGCTTCTTTTAACATTTGAAAATGAACTGTATGTTAATAAACACTGACTTTATAATCATTCAAAGTATGTGTATATTTTTTCGAGGGGACACCCTATATATGCATATATATCTTATCCTGTTTACTTAAAATTATTATGAAATATCCCTTTTTGTCTATAGTAATGTTCCTTGAAATCTACTGTTTTATATTAATATATCCTTTCTAGCCTTGGTATATATTTACTCGGCCTTTTAGTTTGTTTCTGTCTTTATATTTAAAGTGCTTCTGTTCCATTGGTCTGTGTATCTGTTTTTCTGCTAATACTGTTTTGATTATTGTAGCACTGTAATACAGTTTAAAGTCAGGGAGTGCGATGCCTCTGACTTTGTTTTTTTCCTCAAGATCGCTTTGGCTATTTGGGAGTTTTATGTGCTTCCATACAAATGAGGGGAGTTTTTGTTGTTCTTTTTCTGTGAAAAATGTTATCAGGGTTTTGATGGAGATTACATTATATCTGTATATTGCTTTAGGTAATATGATCTTTTTAACGATGTTAACTTTTCCAATCCTTGGACATGAGCTACCTTTTTATTTTTTGTGTCTTTAATTTCTTTAACGATGTCTTGAAGTTTTTAGTGTACAAATCCTTTGCTTTTTTGGTCCAATTTATTCCTACTTTATTCTTTTTGTTGTAGTTGTAAATAAGATTATCTTAATTTCTTCTTCTTATATGTCATTGTTTGTATATAGTTAGGAATACAAGGGAGTTTTATATATTGCAACTTTACTGTACTTGTTTATTGTTTCTAACAGTCTTTTGGTGGAGTCATCAGGGTTTTCAATACAGTGGGGCCTTGACTTCGGAGTGTCCCGACTAACGAGTTTTTTGAGATACCAGCTGTCTCTTGGCTGATTTTTTGCATTGAGTTGACAGAGTAATTTGTGTTAATGAGCTCCTTAACGAGCTCCTTAACGAGCTCGGTCTCAGAACGAATTAAACTAGTAAGTCAAGGCCCCACTGTATATAGAATCATGTCATCTGCAAATAGTGACAGTTTTACTTCTTCATTCCCAATTTAGATGCCTGTATTGCTTTTTCTTGCCTAATTGCTCTAGCTACGACTTCCAGTACTATACTAGAGGCCCAGTGCACGGCATTTGTGCACTTTGGGGGGTGGGGGGGTCCCCTCAGCCCGCCCTGCGCTCTCTTGCAGTCTGGGACCCCTCGGGGGATGTCTGACTGCCGTCTTAGGCCCGCTCCCCGCTCACTGCTCCTTAGCACTGCCTCAGGGGCAGCTCCTGCGTTCAGCATCTGCCCCCTGGTGGTCAGTGTGTGTCCTAGCAACCGGTCATTCCCCTGTCCGGTCGATTTGCATATTAGGGTTTTATTATATAGGATATAAAAGCCTAAGCAACCATTACGATTGAACGACTGGTTGACTGGTTGCTATGATGTACACTGACCACCAGGGGGCAGATGCTCAACGCAGGAGCTGTTCCCTGGTGGTCAGTGCGCTACCACAGCCAACCTCCCGTGGCCCCTCTCCCTGCCAGCTACCCCTCCCCCTGGCCAACCTCCTGCCGCCCTGACAGCCCCAATTGCTGGCCAGGCCGAGGGACCCCACCCATGCACAAATTCGTGCACCGGGCCTCTAGTGTTTAACCCCTAGAGTGCCGGGGAGCGCAATCGTGCTCCTCCTGTCTTTCGCCAAAAGTGCCGGGAGCGCAATCAAAGCTTCGAAATGGCGTCCAGTTCTAAGTCTGCTTTTATTAGTGATGATAATATTGCTAAATATGTCAATGTAGTAAAGGTTTCCTTAAGTTTTTGAATATGTAACTTCATTTACTTGCGATTCATAATTTTTTTCCTAAACTGCTGTAAAGTCAGCAAAAATGCCTTGGCAATTTTAGCATAGTTCCTAGGATATTGGTTGGCACTCAAAGGGTTAATAACAATGGCGAGAGTGGGCATTCTTGTCTTGTTCCTGATCTTAGAGGAAAAACTTTCTGTTTCTCATTGTTGAGTATGGTTTAGCCAAGGGTTTGTCATATGTGGCCTTTATTACGTTGAGGCAATTTTCTTCTATACCTATTTTATTGAGTATTTTCATCACAAGGAGATGTATCTTGTCAATGTTTTTTCTCTTCATCTATTGACATTATCAGATGATTTTTATCTTTTAATGTGGTGTATTACATTGATTGATTTTCACATCAACCATCCCGTGTCCCTGAAATGAACCTCACTTGATTGTGATATAGTTAATATATTGGTGTATTTGATTTGCTAGTATTTTGTTTAGGATTTTTGCATCTGTGTTCATTAGACATATGACCTGTAATTTTCTTTATTTGAGTTGTCTTTCCCTGGTTTTGGTATCAAGTAATGTTGGCCTCATAAATTGAGTTAGCAAGTATTTCCCTCTTAAATTTTTTGGAAGAATTTGAGAAGGATTGGTGTTAAATCTTCTTGAATGTTTGTTAGTATTCATCAGTGAAGCCATCTGGTCCTGGATATTGTTTTTTTGGGAGGTTTTTTTTTTAATTATTGTTGCAATTTCCTTACTAGTGATCAGTCTATTTAAGTTATTCAGTTGTTCATGGTTCAGTCTATGAAGGTTGTATATTTCTAAGAATTTGTTCATTTCTTCTAGATTACAAATTTGGTGGCATATAGCCTTTTATAGTCTTCTTGAATAATCCTTTGTATATCTGTGGTATCCATTGTAAATTTTTCTCTTTCACTTTTAATTTTATTTGAGTCTTTTGTTTTTCCATAGTGAGTCTAGACAGAGGTTTGTCAATTGTTTTTGTCTTTTAAAATTAGCTCTTTGTTTCATTAATTTTTCTATTGTCTTTCTATTGTTATCTAATTCATTTATTTCTGTTATTTTTTTAATTAAGATTTTCTTACTGATTTTTAGAGAAAGAGAAAGGGAGAGGGAAAGAGAAATATCAATGTGAGAGCGAAGTATCAATCGGCTGCCTCCTGCATGCCCCCTGCCAGGGATCAAGCCCACAACCCGGGCATGTGACCTGACGGAGAATCCAGTTGACAACCTATTGGTGCACAGGATGATACCCAACCACTGAGCCACACCACCCAAGGCTCTGCTCTAATTTTTATTATTTCCTTCCATCTACTAACTTTGCTCTTCATTTGTTCTTTCTTTTCTAGTTTTCTAATGTGTAATTTTAGGTTGTTTATTTGATATTTTTTCTTGTTTGTCGAGGTAGGCCTATAATGCTATAAATTTCCCTCTTAGTATTGCTTTTGCTGCATCCATAAAATTTTGGTATGTTGTATTTTTATTTTCATTGTTTCTATGTATCTTTTGATTTCTTCTTTTTTTTCTTTTTTATACCTCATCCGTTTTTTAGTAGCATGTTCTTTAATCTCCATACATTTGTGGTTTTTCCTGCTTCTTGTAGTTAATTTTGTTTCATACTGTTGTGGTTGGAAAAGATGCTTGGTATAATTTTAATCCTCTTAAATTTAGTGAAACTAGGTGAGCACTTGGGAAGAAAAAAGATTTATTTTGTTGTTTTGGGATGGGAAGTTTTATAAATATTGATTATGTTCTTTTTTTTCCTAATGTGTCATTTAAGGTCAGTACTTTCTTATTGACTTTATGTTTGGATGATCTATCCATTGCATCAATGGGGCATTCAGGTTCCCTACTATAATTGTATTTTAGTCATTTTCTCCCTTTAGATTGGTTGATAATTGCTTTATATATCTTGGTTCTCCGAGGTTGGGTGAATGTCTATTGATACGTGTTATGTTTTCTTGATGAATTGTCTCTTCAATTATTATAAAATGGCTGTATTTGTTTCTTGTTACCTTTTTTTGAAATCTGGAAACCTATTTTGTCTGATATAAGTTCTGCTATACCAGTTTTTCTCTGGATGCCATTTCCTTCGAGTATAATCTTGCACCCCTTTACTTTGAGCCTATGTTTGTCTTTGTAGAAGAGATGGGCCTCCTGAAGGCAACATATAGTTGGGTTTTCTTTTTTAATCCATCGCTACATTGTGCCTTTTGTCTGGTGAATTTAATCTATTTACATTTAATGTAGGGTGATAACTGATATATGAGGACTTATTATAGCCATTTTATCTGTTGTTTTCCAGTGGCTCTGTATCTCCATTGTTTCTTTTCCATTATGATTCTGTCTGCTATTTTAGTTCGGTGGTTTTCTATGATGTTTTTTCAGTTTTTTTTGTTGTTGTGTCTGCTCTGTATTTTGTGTACGTGTGTGGTTACCATTAGGTTTATGTAAAAAAATAGTTTTATACATACAATAGTCCTTTTTCTTTTGATTGCATATTGTCTTCAAAATGCAATCAAATGGATTGAATTTGCGCAAATTCAGTCCATTTCCTCCCCCTTTTTTTAATGTTTTTGTTGTCACAAATATCCTTTTTTATGCTCTGCTGTCATTTGCAAATTGCATGTTATAGTCTTTATAAAATGATTTTTCCTCCCTTTAACCTTTATAATTAGTGTTGTAATTAATTGCTTACTACCATATTCTGAAATACAGTTGCAGTTTCCTGTTTCTGTCATCTTACTCAAAGCTTTGTGTACTTTTGTCATTTTATTTCAGGTAGAAGAGCTCCTTTCAATATTTCTTATAACTCAGGTCTGTGGTAAATTCCTGCAGCTTTTGTTTTTCTGTAAATGCTTTTATTTCTCCTTTGTAGCTAAATGATAATTTTGCTGGATATAGTATTCTTGGATGGTGGTTTTTTTCTTTCAATATTTTGAATATTTCATTCCTGTCTCGCCTGGCTTGTAAGGTTTCTCCTGAATTATCTGATGATAATCTAATGGCATTTCCTTTGTAGGTTACTGTCTTTTTTCTCCTGGCTGCCTTGAGAATTCTTACTTTGGTGTTAACTTTTGTGTCTTGGACAATGTTTTTTGCTTTGAGATGATTTGGCATTTTATTAACTTCTTGAATAGAAGGCTCTAGCTCTTTCCATAGGTTTGGGAAGTTCTCATTGATTATTTGTTTGAATATGCTCTCTGTTCCCATCTCCCTCTTCCTCCTTCTGGTATATCCAGTATTCTCCTGTTGCTCTTTCTAATGGAGTCAGATACCTCTTAGTTTTCTCACTTAAGTCATTTCTAGATTTCCATCTTCAAGCTTGCTAATTCTCTTTCCATCTGGTCTGCTCTGTTTTAAATGCTTTCTAATGCATTCTTCATCTCATTTATTGAGCTTTTCAGCTACAGAATTTCTGTTTGGTTCGTTGTTATGTTTTCAGTCTCTTTAGTAAAGTACTCCTTTTGTTCGTTGATTTTTATTCCTGAGCTTATTGACCTGCCTTTCTGAGTTTTCTTGTATCTCATAGAGCAGTGGTTCTCAACCATCTTAATGCCGTGACCCTTTAATACAGTTCCTCATGTTGTGCTGACCCCCAACCATAAAATTATTTTTGTTGCTACTTCATAACTGTAATTTTGCTACTGTTATGAATCGTAATGTAAATATCTGATATGCAGGATGTATTTTCATTGTTATAACTTGAACATAATTAAAGCAGAGTGATTAGTCACAAAAACAATATGTAATTATATATGTGTTTTCCGATGGTCTTAGGCGACTCCTGTGAAAGGGTTGTTCGACCCCCAAAGGGGGTTGAGAACCGCTGTCAGAGTTTTTTAAATAGCTGCAATCTTGAATTCTCTGTCATCTAAACCAGTCTTACATTTCACTGAGTTTGGTTTCTGGAGACTTCATTTTCTTTCTCAGTTACTGTATTACCTTGGTTATTCATGGTACTTGATGGGTTGTTTCTCTTTCTGGACATTTGAGGTAGCAAATTCCTTCACTGCTATTGTGTCAGCTGGGGCCAGGGAAGGTGCCAGACTTGGCTCTGTCTCTCTCATGTCCTGTCCCACCTTCCCTGTTCATTCCAATATGCCCACCTTCAGATGTTTCTATGTGTGGATCTCAAGATGTGTTTGTGTTTAGCAGGTGATATTTTGTTGAATTATAGTTTCCTGACTTGTAATTTTAAGGAGAGAAACAAAGGAGTCTTCTCATGCCACCATGATGTTGACATCTTGGGGGATTTTTTTTAGATGTTAGGTCTTCAGAGGTTTTTTTTTCTCTCCCCCTTTTGATTAGACTATTTAGTCCATTTACATTAAAATAATTAATGCTATGGTTGTATTTAGGTCTGTCATTTCGTATTTTCCTTTAGGAAGACATTTTTATTTGTCTGTATTTCTCTTCTTGGTTTTTATATTAGTCAAAAATTTTTAATTTTATTTTAATTTTTCTGTTGTCGTCCCTCTCCACCACCCCCCCCCCCCCCCCCCCCCCTGCTGTATTTCTTTGCTTTTTTGGTTTGGTGATGGTGGTAGTGGTCGCTCTCTAGAAATTGCAAGGTGCATTTTAGCTTTATCACAATCTACTTAGCATTCATTTATCCCAGGTAAAACACAGTATTTTTTCAATAGTGTATTTCCATTTACCCTTCTTATCCTTATAAGCACTATTGTAATATATATTATGTCTGTATACTTTGTTCAGTAATATACTTCCATTTCCCCCTTTATTCTCAGTATTGTCATATGTTACATCCTGTATACTTTGTAAATCCATCAACAGTGTTGTAATTTTTTTCTTTAACTGGTTATTATTTATAGAAACTAAGACAAAAACTTTATATTACATATAGCCATATAATTTCTATTTCTGGCTTTTCTTTATTTCTTTTTGTACATCCAGGTTCCCAGTTAATGTAATTTCCATTTGGTCTAGAAAACCTTCTCTAGCATTTCTTGTACTACATATCTGTGAATGATAAATTGTTTTTTATTGAAAATTTTCTTATTTTGTCTTTATTTAATTTTAAAATATATTTTTATTGATTTTAGAAAGGAAGGGAAAGGGAGAGAGAGATAGAAACATCAGTGATGAAAGAGAATCATTGATCGGCTGCCTCCTGCACACCCCCTACTGGGGATCAAGACCACAACCCAGGCATGTACCCTTGACCGGAATAGAATCTGGGATAATTTAGTCTGCAGGCCGACACTCTATCCATTGAGCCAAATCAGCTGGGGCACCTTTATTTTTTAAGGACAATTTTGCTGGATACTAGCACATTGTATGCGGGAAACGTATTTATACGTTTTACGTTGACTGGTAGTAAGTAGAGCGCGGGACACGTATTAATACGTTTTTTTATAGACTAGCGGTAGAATGCGGGTAACGTATAAATACGTAAACTAAAGTTATTGTAATTTTACTGAACGTTGCCATTTGCGCAAAAAATTAGCAAAAATGGCCTGCGCCACGCGCCACCTGTTAGCGTGCGATAAAAACTACCCGCAAACAATGTGCTAGAATTCTTGGTTGACAAGATTTTCACCACTCTTTAGCAAATTGAGTTTTTGCTCCCAGTGTCTTCAGACTTTGCATAGTTTCTAATGAGAAATCAATGTATTTTCTTGTAATTGTTTTTGTGTATATAACATGTCATTTTTCGTAGGCTGTTTTTAAGATTTTCTTTAGTTTTGGCTTACCGCAGTATGACTAAGATGTGTCTTAGTAGTTTTATTTGTGTTTATTTTGTGTGAAATACATTGAGCTTTGGGGGGATTTTTTTCAGTTTTGGGGTTTCAGACTTTTTTTTCTCCTTTCTCTTTTGGTTTTCCAATTGGTGTGCTGCTTTTTTTCAAACATGTCTTTGTATTCTACTCATTTTTTTGTCCTCTTTTTCTTTTCTTCAATTTATTTTTTTATTCAAGTTCATTACAGATGGAGAAGAAAGCATCAGTTTATGTTTTAGCCAGTCTAGAGTTATTTTAGTAACTGTTTTACTCATTTGTTTCTCTGTTGACATTGTCTTATCTATTTACTCATTGATACCATATTTTTCTTTAATTCTTTGAGCATATTTTTCAAATTCTTTGAAATGTTTATGGTAGCTGCTGTAAAGTGTTACATTGAACATCCTTATGACTTGATTCCAACCTGACTCAGAGTCAGTTTCTATTGACTGTCTTTTTATCTGCAGATAGGAAGCACTTTACTGTTATTTTGCTTGTCTAGATGAAAATTCGACATATTGTAGTGACTGAACTCTTGTGTTCTTCTGAGGATTATTGGGTTTTTATTATAATAAGCAGTTAAATTGCTTAGAGTCAAACTATAAATTTTGTTTTCCCTGTGATAAGTAACAGCTTATATCTGTGTTCTGTTCTTATATCTTCCTACTGATGTTTGGTACCTCATGGGTCTCCCCTATGCCTATAACATTTGGAAGTTGGCTAAGCATCTTGGTAGAAATAGACATACTTTCTCTGTGGCTTTCTTTTTTAGGATTTTCCTGGGTTGTAGCTATTCTACCAACTTTGGACTCTACTCTGACATTTCAAGCATGCTGCCACCCTAGCTGAATGCAGTTGGGAAAGAACATCAAATTTACAGATTTGGCTCCATGTTATTCTTTCAAAATATTTCTTTCATGTCCCTAACTGCATTTTTTCATGCTTCCTGTGGTTTCCTCTGAACGTATGTAGTTCAGCTGTCAGCCAGGGATTTCAGCATTGTATGCCCTGAATTTGTCACTCTTACAGTTCTTGTGCTGTCAGAAAGCTCTGAGTTTCTAGTTGCTTCCTCAGCTCTGAACTCTAATACCTGACACTTTTCGCTGGCTTTTCTGCCACCATTTTTTTTTCTCCATAGCTTTGAGAGCTAGACACTACATTCAAGCCAAGAAGCCACATTTTCAGAATTCTTACCACCCCCCCTTAGGGTTATAGTTTTTGAGAATTAATCCTTTTACTGGCTTTTGTAAACACTGTCGTTAGGTTTTGTTTTTAAATTCTGTTTTCATAAATGCTGACTGTGGGTGTTCATAACTCTTCTTACTATTACAGACTAGAGACCCAATGCACGAAGATTCGTGCAAGAATGGGCCTTCCTTCCCCTGGCTGCCAGCATGCTTTCGCTCCGCCCGGAGCCGCCTTTCTGCCTTGGCTCTGGCCGGGAGCCGCCTTTCCGCCTTCCCACACTGCCCAGAGGCCTGGAGCGGCTGGGGCGGTGCGGAACGCCTGCGTTGTCTCCATGGCAATGACCAAGCGTTCCGACCCACCTCTGGCTGCTCTGTGCCTGTGAATGCAAATTAACCCATCATCTTTGCTGGGTTAATTTGCATACTCACCCCTGATTGGCTGGTGGGTGTCATGAAGGTGCGGTCAATTTGCATCTTTCTCTTTTATTAGTGTAGATAATTTACTTGGTTTGTTTTGAAATATAGGGTACAATTCAACTGTTTCATGAGCATGCCTTTCTGTTGTGCTTTCATTTCTTGTAAAGTTAATCTATCATTCTTTTTTCCTTGTAAAATATTTGTATGAAATCCAGCTTCCATCCTTTTTCTATTCATTTTTATTTGAAATCATTGTTTCTGCACTTTAGGGGTGGGGGAATGGGTCAGGAGAGGTTTTCTAAAGTCACAACTCCAGATCTTCCTCTTCTGTCATATTTGAAAATATGCCCTGGTACTTTCCAAGATCTGGTTCTGACCTGTGATACATATCCTTCCACTTTCATTTGGACCTCCTCTTTCCATTGCTCCTACTGTCCCTATCCTGCTCAATTTGTATTCTGTCCCCAGTAGTTTTTCTTAGTAGAAAGCAGCGTTAGCTGGTTTGTTTTGAGAGCCCTTAAGGCCTAGGCAGCTCCAGTCCTTTTAGACTTTACTTTGGATTTCTTGTGCTCACCTGTGAATCAAGTGTGCAAAAGTTACTTCTACTTTTGGCTGCTGTTTTCACAGTGACTCCCTTTTCCAGTTTTTCATTTGAGTACCTATTTGATAGTGATGCAGTTCTTCTCTTTTCTTCCATCAGAGACTGCTCCTGATATATCTGAGTTCTGTAGCTTTTGGTCATTTGTCCCTTCTCAATAGTATTTTGTGGTTTTGATGTGCCTAGTTTTCTTTTGGCTGTGAACTGAGGATTTTTTTTCCTTTTATTGGGGAGTGGGGGAGATGGAAAAACTCTTGCTGTCCTTATTCTCCCGTAGTTTCTCCTAAAATGAAGCATGGCTCTTACACTGCTTTGAAGGCTGGAATGTAGGTGAGAATTCTCTCCCCATTTTCTCACCAACTTCCTATAACCAAGATTAATGAAGATAAGTGCATTTCCTTACTCTTTTCCCTAGTTACCCTTTTACTTGAGTGTAGCCTGGATCTTGCCTGTATATGTGGGTCTCTGATCTAACTTCACACCTCCACACAGACTTTGTCTCCTGACCTCTAGATTACCAATCACCAGTAGGTGCCGTAGGGTATTATTTGGCTTCAGATTTTGCTTACCTTGATTTTTGGACTTTCATCTTTATGTTCTTTTCCTTTTCCCTTTTTTTTTTGTAATGAATTTTTAAAATATGTATTTTTTAATTATAGTTTGCATTCAACATTTTGTATTAGTTTGAAGTGTGCAGCATAGTAGGTAGACAATCATCTGTTTTACAAAATGTTTCTCCATTAAATGTTATCTTAAGTATAATTAAGTGGCTGAAAACATTGCACAAATGACAGACTGTATAGCTTATAGACCTGCTTGGAGGTTTCATCTAGTACAGCGGGTTGCGACCCCTTTGGCGGTCGAACGACCCTTTCACAGGGGTCGCCTAAGACCATCCTGCATATCAGATATTTACATTGCGATTCATAACAGTAACAGCATTACAGTTATGAAGTAGCAACGCAAATAATTTTATGGTTGGGTCACAACATGAGGAACTGTATTTAAAGGGCCAGAAGGTTGAGAACCACTGATCTAGTAGCACTTGTTTTTGCATTTACTCCTTAATCACTATTCAGCCACTTAATGGCAAACATCTGTGCATATTACTGCTGTGCGTTTTTAAAAATCATTTTCTAATTTTTCCATTACAGTTGACATACAATATTATATTAGTTTCAGATGTACACCCCAGTGATTAGGCATTATAAAATTTAAGTGACCATCCCAAATAATCTCATACCCCTCTGACACCATACATAGTTATTAGAATATTATTGACGACTAGAGGCCCAGTGCATGATTAAATTTTGTGCATGTAGGGTCCCCTAGGCCTAGCCTGCCATCAGGGCCATGTCCACCACCTTGCGACGCCTCACACTCTCCACGGACATTGCCGGCGCCCCGCCCCGCGACACCTCGAACGTTCCGCAGATGCTGCCGGTGCCCCGCGATGCTCCGCGGACACTGCAAATGCCTTGCGATGCTCCGCTGACGCTGCCGGCACCCCACGACACTCCACTGACGCTGCCGGTGCCCCGAGGGAGGGGGGTTGGGGGAGGGTCTGAGAGGTGCTCTAGCACCTCCTGGTGACCGGTTGTTTGGTCGTTCGGCCGTTACGGTGTCATGACCACAGGCCTATTATGATATAGATCTTTCCTGGGTTGTACTTTGCACCCCCATGACTACACTATAACTACTAATTTGTCCTTCTCTATCACTTCACCTTTTTCACCCAACTCCCCTCCCAACAGGTAACTAACTGTCCAAATGGCCTCTATATCTACCGTATGAGTCTGTTTCTGTTGTGCTTGCTCACTTAATACTGGTTGGTGGTGATGAACTCCTCTAACTTTTTCTTATCTGGGAAGCTCTTTATCTAACCTTCAATTCGAAATGATAGTTTTCCTGGGTACAGTAACCTTGGTTAAAGGTCCTTGCTTTTCATTACTTTGAATATTTCTTGCTATTCCCTTCTGGCCTGCAAAGTTTTTGTTGAGAAATCAGCTGACAGTTATATGGGTGCTCCCTTGTAGGTAATTAACTGCTTTTCTCTTGCTAATTTTAAGGTTTTCCTCCTTGTCTTTAACCTTTGGCATTTTAATTATGATGTGTCTTGGTGTGGGCCTCTTTGGGTTCATCTTGTTTGGGTGTTTTTTGCTTCCTTATATTCCGTATCTTTGATTTGATTCCCGGCATTCTTGCTATACTGTTGATTCCTCCTGTAAATTCTTCATTTCAGTTAGTGTATCTGACTGGTCCTTTTTATGGTGTCGATGTTCTCACTAAGTTCCTTGAAGCTCTCAGTAACTTCCTTGTGCATCCTTATAACCATTATTTTGAACACTGTATATGGTAGTGTTCTTGCTTCCATTTAATTTAGTGTTGTTTTTTTTCTGGAGATTTCTCCTGTTCTTTCATTTGCAACATGTTTCTTTGTCTCCACATTGGGCTGCTTCCTTGTGTTTGTTTGTATGTATTAGATAGATCAGCTATGTCTCACAGACTTGGCAGAATGGCCTTGTGTAGTAGGTGTCCTATAGGGCCCAGTGGCTCAGCCTCTCCAGTCACCTGAGCTGGGCATTCCAGGTACATCCCTATGTGAACTGTGTGTACTGTCTTATTGTATTTGAGCCTTGATTGATGTTGGCATCACTGGAAGTGATTGGCCCCCAGGCCAATCAGTTGTGAGGATCTGCTGTGACTACAGCGGAGGAGCTGCTGTGCAGGAGACAACCCTTTGAAGCAGGACTTGCTTCAGTGCAGCTTTGGTGCTCACAGAGTCTGTCCCTTGAGTGTGTTGCTCGTGGAGATGGTAGGGTTGTAATCCTGCATGGTCTGAAGTTGACCACTGGTGCCCTGGCTCTGGGCTTCCCGGGGAGGTGCAAAGTTACCCACTGCCTGGGGGCCACCCAGCACAAACTGCAGAGCGATCTGTGGATGTCTGCTGCTTATTTTGGGCTTGGAGGTGCCGAGGAGAGGCCAAGCTTTGAAACAAGGCAGGCGGCCACTAGTGCTGGGCTTGGGGCCACTTATTGAGAGTTATGGGGACACTGAGGCCAGCTGCTGCTTTTTTGAGAAATTATAGAAGTCTGAATCATGAGGCAAGAAAGGCCAGTTACATAGAAAAGCCACTGGAAATAGCTTTTGTGGCTTCTTCTTTAATTCCCTAGCTATAGGACTTCCATTCAGCCAGATTTTAGGCAGTTCTGAATGATGGTTGTTCTATAGATTAGTTGTAATTTTGACGTGATTGTGGGAGGAGGCAATTACTGTGTTTACCTTTACTGCCACCTTGACCGGAAACCCTTCATCTTTATATTCTTCTTTTTTAAAAAAAATATTTTTATTGAATTCAGAGAGGAAAGAAGAGGGAGTGATAGATAGAAATATCAATGATGAGAGAGAATCATTGTTTGGCTGCCTCCCGCATGCCCCCTACTGGGGATCAAAACCGCAGCCCAGGCATGTACCCTTTACCGAAATTGAACTTAGGACCCTTCAGTCTGCAGGCCAATGCTCTATCCACTGAGCCAAACCAGCCAGCGCTCATCTTTATATTCTTAAAGATTTTCTTTCTTGCCTGCTTGTGAGTAATACATTTTTAAGAGTATTTTAGAAATATCTTAACATAGCTTTGTGTGTGTATATTTATTGTACTTGAGGTACTTGCTAAACTATTTTATTTACCATACTGGTCAAAATGAAAATTTCATTCTTTTTGTTGAAATTTGTTTCTTTTATGATTTATGTCTTATTACTTATGCTCTTAACTTTTTTGATTTTTAAAAAAATATATATTTTTATTGATTTTAGAGAAGAAGGGAGAGGGAGAAAGAAACATCAATGATGAGAGAGAGAATCATTGATTGGCTGCCTCCTGCACATCCCCTACTGGGGATTGAGCCTGCAACCCAGGCATGTGCCGTTGATTGGAATCGAACTCGGGACTCTTCAGTCCACAGGCCGACACTCTATCCATTGAGCCAAATTGGTAGGGCTTAACTTTTTTGATTTTTAAAATACCTTTATTTTCTGTGCATGTTCTAAAAATTTGCTATCTTTTCCTTAAGAAACCAATGCAAGATCCATAATTTTTTTGAGACTTGGGTTTTTAATCACTTGGAGACTAAATCAGTAGAGATAAAAGGGAGAGAAAAATTGTAACACTCATATTATTAGACCCAGGAAAACACAGGTCACTCCCCACATTTAATAGACTCATGGAATATTATCGAGAGAAAGGTCCTTGGCAATAATCTTGCCTAATCCGCCTGCTTCCAATTGTACATACAAGGATACTGGAACTAAGGTTAAGAGAAGCTAATTATTGAATTATCTATTATAGAGTGAAATACCAAGCGTTTAACGCATGTTCCTTACATCACTGCAAGACAGGTGTTTATCACCTCCTTTTAGAGCTGAAGAAAAGTGTTAACAAAGTAGTGAAATCGAATTATAATTCATATCTCAAAACAAAGACCCATGTCACCCTTATTGTGCTATTCCAGTCAGTGATTTGAGAGCCAGAGAAAACCCAGTTCTGATCCCTAATACGTATCCTTCTCCACCAGTAGGATATGATGGCTCAAGCTGTTTTTTTAGTAAAATTAAAAATGTTTTCTCCCATGATTAATCTTAGCAGTACCTAGTCATCACTCTCTATAAACAACAAAACAGCCCTCCCTTGGATCTTTTTTCTAGCCCTGTTTCTCAGATTTGTCTAACATGTAAGTGGCTGTTAAAAGACAAAAAATACTTATGCTCCTTTGATACATTCTCTCTATCCCATACCAGTTGTAGAATTTCCTAGTTTTTTGAGAAAATGGTTTTCAGTGGCAAATTAATCTTTAAGAGGTATTAGACTTAATAATTGGATTTTTTTAGTTCATCACTTAAATGAAAACAGAAAATTGAAAAATAACTATTGGCCCATTTAGCATAAATATTTGTTGTAATTCTATACCTCTATCTGTGTGCTCCAGGTTACTTTGTATATTCTCACCTTTTTCTTGTTTGGTTTTCTTTTAGAAAAGAGAGGTTACAGAGATTTTCTTTGACGTTTTTTTCTGGAGGTAGTTTCTGCACATCTGACATTATATTGCATATTAAGTTTAGTTCTATTTGTTTTGAATATGACAAGAGGGATACATTGTTAATAGTAACCTCATAGTTAACACAAATTTATTTTATCTTAGAACAAAGAATTGAATCAAATTTTCAAAACTAGACAGAAAACTAGACTAGAAGATGCTTTTGAATGGGAATAATGCATATAAAGCAACTTATATCTTAATATGGTAAAACCTATTAATATGCTGTCAGTGAGTGAATTAGCTTTTTTAAAAAACAAATGAGTTAATTTTGCTTTGCTTTATAAACTTCTAAAATTGAGTGTGATAACTCATGTTAGCTGTCTTGTCAATGAAGAGAGATATTCTGTTCCCATAGTACAAAGATAGTTGGTTGGTTAAAGAAGAAAGGGCTTAGTTGGTGTAAACAACTAGGAAGGTGTTGCTGGGACTTGTATTAGGCAAAGTTTAGTTAGGAGTCAGAAGCCACTCTGGTAATCTGAGGTGGGGGGGGGGGGAGTGGAATTTTAATAATGAGTTATTTAGTTGTAAGAACTGGCTAAGCAGCACCTGCAAAAAGCAGATACCACTCAGATTGAACTAGAGGGACAAGGAAGGAATTTAGAGGTGGGGTAGCCAACCCAGTGCTGACCTCTGAGGAGTGTTTGCCAATGACTTGCCAGGGATGTTGACCCTCCCATTAGGAAAATGACACAGGAGGAGGAGGAAGGACAGGGAAGGATGCCTTTTGGCAGTGTCCCTCCAGCACCCTCTGTTGGCAAAGGCTAACATCAAGTTAGCAGGCAGAGGAGGAATGTGTGTTGTATTGAGCTCCAGTGTCACAAAGCAGGAAAAAGAAAGATAGTTTGAAACAGAGGGACAGTTAATACCTCCTTCATGTTGCTTCCAGAGTGATCCTTCTAAAATTTAAAATGGGTTTTAACCTTTTCCTACAAAAATATCTTAAGGGCTCTCAAAATTAAAAAAGAAAATGTTTTTAACATTTTATTTTGGAATAATTTTGGACTAAAAAAAAAGTTGCGAAATGGTAAAGAGTTCTTGTTACACTTCACTCAGCTCTCGAATTCCAACTTCCTGAATTTTAACATCTTTCATAATCATGGTACAGTTATCAAAATAAAAAAATTAACATTGGGACAACTATAGATGTTATTCAGATTTTCCCAGTTTTTCCATTAATGTCATTTTTCTGTTTGGTTGTCATGTCTGTTCAGTCTTTTCTAATCTGTGACAGACAGTGTCTCGGTCTTTCTATGACCTTCCTTGACACTTTCATTTTTTTAAAGATTTTATTTTATTAATTTTTAGAGAGAGAAGATAGCAGAATGAGAGAAAGAAACATCAATGTACGAGCATAATATCTATCACCTGCCTCCTGCATGCCCCCTACTGTGATTGAGCCCAAAACTTGGGCATGTGCCCTGACCTGGAATCAAATTGGCCACCTTTCAGTGCATGGGACGATGCTCAACCAGCGGACCCACCCAGGTCAGGGTGCCCTTAACACTTTTGAAGAGAATTTGTAAGTTATTTTGTAGAGTCCCTATATTTGAATTTTCTATGTTTTTTCATGATTAAATTCAGGTTCATACCTCTTTTTGGCAAGAATTCCATAGAATTGGTGTTGTATCCTTCTATATTAGTTTGTTAGGGCTGTCATAACAAAGTACCACAAATGGTGGCTTAAACAATAAACAGTTACTTCCTCTTAGTTCTTGAGGCTGTAATTCTGAGATCAAGATATTGGCAGGTTTGCTTTCCTCTGAGGCCCCTGTCCTTGGCTTGAAGATGGCCACCTTCTCACTGTGTCCTTACATGGTCTTTCTTCTGTGCATTAGGACTCACCCTAACAAACTCATTTTAACTTAATTACCTTTTAAAGGCTCTGTCTACAAATACAGTCACTTTCTGAGGTCATGGGGATTAGGACTTCAACATACAAATTTGGGGGTGGGGGCAGGCACAATTCATCCCATAATACCTTCTCAATGCATCACACCAAGAAGAGGGTGACATATCTTATTGCTGGTGATATTAACCTTGATGACTTGGTTAAGGTGGTATCTGCTACCTTTCTCCACTATAAGATTAATATTTTTCACTTTATAAGTAATACATATCTTGGGGGTGGGGGGGGTAACTTTGAGATTATATTGATACACTTTCTCCTCGAACTTTCATCATTCCATTGATGAATCTTGCCTGCTGTAGTTCTTTTTGTGATGTTTACCTAATGGTGATTTTTCTATTTCCTTTGCTTCTAACCTTCTTTCCAATTTAGTAATTTGAGTTTTTCTGTGAGAAAAAGTTGTCACTTCTCCCCTTATATATTCATTCAATTATTTATGTCTTTACAGTGTCATAGATTTCTACAATTCTATGGGTTATAATCTAATACTCTTATTTTTGTTAATCAGATTGCTCTACTTCTGGCCACTGGAAGCTCCTATGTGTGACTCCTAGGTTCGGCTCCTGTGTTCTTCTGTCATGCTCCCTCCCTCCTTACTTTTTTGAGCCCTTCCTTATTTTCAGCCACCACAGGTGCTCAGGGTTCAACTTGCATTTTCTTTGAAGCGGAATCAACCACTTTTGCAGAAAGCTCTGTTTAGTTTTATTGGAGAGTGGCAATTAGAAACTCAGGTCTAATAAGGTGTGCTTGTTGCAACCGAGGTATCATTGCTTCTGGACCTTCCTAGTTGACAGAGCTATGGAAATATATGTATACTAGAGGCCCGGTGCACAAAAATTTGTGCACTCGGGGGTAGGGGTCCCTCAGCCCAGCCTGTGCCCTCTCGTAGTCTGGGACCCTTTGGGGGATGGCCACCTGCTGGTTTAGGCCTGCTCCCTGGGAATTGGGCCTAAGCTGGCAGTCAGACATCACTCTGGCAGCCCGGGAGTCCTCGGGGAATGTCCACTTGCCAGCGGGGAGCAGGCCTAAGCTGCAGTCAGACATCCTTAGTGCTGCTGAGGAGGCGGGAGAGGCTCCTACCACCACCGCTGTACTGGCAGCCATCAGCCTGGCTTGTGGCTGAGCAGAGCTCCCCCTGTGGAGCGTCTGACCACCAGGGGCAGCTCCTGCATGAGCGTCTGCCCCTGTGTCAGTGGTGTGTCATAGTGACAGTCATTCCCAGTCTTTCTGCTGT
>NW_005871320.1:904968-908946 GCF_000147115.1 Myotis lucifugus
AGCCTGGGTGAGGGGCTGATGGCTGTTTGTAGGCTGGTCAAGCCCCCCCCCCCCAGTGGGGACCCTCACCCCATGGAGGTTTGGCCAGCCTGGGTGAGGGGCTGATGGCTGTTTGTAGGCTGGTCACACCCCCTTTAGAGTCCCCACTGGGGTGCCTGGCCAGTTTGGGTGAGGGGCTGAGGGCCGTTTTCAGGCTGGCCAAGCCCCCCCGGTGACGGAAGCTCCCAGCCTCCCCTTTTTTTCTTTTGGGATTTATTTACCTTCTATAATTTAAACTTTGTTGCCTTGAGAGGAGCTCAGAGCCGGCCAGGGTGGCCAGGAGGGAAGCCTCCTGCTCGCTCCAGCTCCGTGGCCATGGCCAGCTGAAAGCAGGTATCTGAGGTTTATTTACCTTCTATAATTGAAACTTTGTTGCTTTGAGTGGAGCTCAGAGCCGGCCGGGAAGCTTGGCTTCCTCCATCACTGGAGCAACCAAGCCTCCTGCTTGCTTCAGCTCCGTGGCTGCCGGCCGGCATCTTGGTTGGGTTAATTTGCATATAGCCGCTCTGATTGGCTGGTGGGCGTGGCTTAAGGTGTAGCGAAGGCATGGTCAATTTGCATTCTTTTATTAGTGTACATTTGTACACTGGCTCGCACAAACCTACACATCTTTATATGTGTCTGTTGTGTGTATGTATAAAAGTTTATATTTTTATAATTTCAATCCAACAGCGTGGTAATTATCCTATTCTTTTTTCTTTATTTGTAACTTCTTTTTCCAACAGTGAGAAACCTGGTTCTCACTATCATAATGCATTTACTCAACTCTAGTATGCACATAAAGGTAGTATGCTAACTGGAACCCTGTGAGAAACTTTACGAACTAGATCAGGCATCAGTGGCCTATGGCCCATGGGCCAAATCCAACCCATTTTTTGTTGTTGTTTTTTTAAATAAAGTTTTATTGGAACACAGCCTACCCATTTGTTTATATATTGTCTGAGGTTTCTTCCTCACTACCATGGCAGATCAAGAAGTTGTGGTAGACCATGTAGCCTGCAAAACTGAAAATATTTATTGGCTGACTTTTTATAGAAAAAGTTTGCAAACTCCTAAACTCTAGAGCAGCGATTTTCAAGTGGTGTGCCACAAGAATTTTTAAAACATGCAATACCTGACTGTTTAGTCACGGGCACTGACTTCTTTTCCCTTAGATTATCAAATAAAAAAATGACAACAACCAACACAACAATAGCCGCCTGGTATAAATGAATCAAAACCTATTTTTTTTTTTTTTGTCAGATCGGCAAGAAAAATAATATACTATTTTTTGGTATTCTTCAGAATTCTGATTAGTTTATGCATGCCATGAGATGAAAAAGGTTGAAAATCACTGTTGTAGAGCATAGATTTGTATACGGTTCTTTTTATCTTTAGCCTTAGTGCCCTAGTAAAAATACTATGTTCCAAAGTTAATTTTGCCTTCTACCTGCTTCTGTGTAGTTATTCATTTGTAATAGTTAGGTTCATTTGTTACTGCTTGAGTTTTATTTTGGGTTTCCCTACATCCCAGTTGATTGTGATGGTTTGTATTTGGGGTAAGTAATACATTACTATGGCTATGTGAGTGGGAGCTTTATAAAGAGGTATACTCGAAAATATCCCTCTCTCCTCATTCCTACCATCCCATTGCTGGTCTGCCATGTTATCTACTCCCTTTCTATCCTCCTGTGGGTGACCAGTCTCCACTTTCTGGTTCCTACATGAATATCTTTTGTACAAATCAGCAGGGACATGTGTATTTTGTTATATTCTCTTTTTTCTTACAAGAAAAGTAGCATGTTATTGATACTCTTTTGCACTTTGCTTTTTTCAGTTAGCGTCAGTATAATTTAGAAATCACTCCCAAATGAGTTCATAGAGACAGATCATCTTCTTTTAAAAAAAGAGCTCCATGCCCTGGCCTTTGTTGCTTAGTGGTTAGAGCATTGGCCCGAATGGTTGAGGGTTCAATTCCCAGTTAAGGGCACATACCTGGATTACAGGTTCAATCCCTGGCCCTGGTCTGGACTCATGCGGAAGGCAACCAATCGATGTGTCTCTCTCATATAGATGTTTCTCTCTCACATAGATGTTTCTTTCTCTTTCTCTCCCCCCTCCCTTCCTTCTGTCCATTCTTTCTAAAAATAAATGGGGGAAAAATAGCTGCATGGAACTTCACTGTGTAGATGTACAGTAGTTTATTCAACTACTCCCCTATGTATGACATTTAGAATGTTTCCAGTATTTTGCAATTATAATCAGTGTTGCAGTGGAATAACTTTATGCATGTATAGTTTTATACTGTCTTCAGTATTGGTTTCTGAAAGTGTAATTGCTGGGTCAAAAGTTGTGTGCAGGTGTAATTTTGTTAGCTGTTCCAGTTTACATTTTCAGTGTTATAATGTGAGAGGGTACATGTTTCCCCACAGTCTCACCAGCAGAATGTATATTGTCATACTTTTCCCTAATTTAATAGGTGTGATATCAGTGTTTTAAACTTGAAATTTCCCAAATAATGAGTTTCAGTAGTTTTTCATGTTTGATATGTTTTTATCTTTTGGTGACATTTTAAAAAAATATATATTTTATTGATTTTTCACAGAGAGGAAGGGAGAGGAATAGAGAGTTAGAAACATCGATGAGAGAGAAACATCGATCAGCTGCCTCCTGCACACTCCCCACTGGGTATGTGCCCTCAACCAAGGTACATGCCCTCGGCCGGAATCGAACCTGGGACCCCTGAGTCCGCAGGCCAATGCTCTATCCACTGAGCCAAACCAGCTAGGACTGGTGACATTTTAATATATACATTAATATACTTTTAACATATTTTTATTGATTTCAGAGAGGATGGGAGAGGGAGAGAAAGATAGAAATATCAATGATGAGAGAGAATCATTGATTGGCACACCCCGCATTGGGGATTAAGCCTGCAACCTCGGTATATGCCCTGACCAGGACTCAAACCGTGACTTCCAGGTTCATAGGTTGAAGCTCAACCACTGAGCCATGCTGGCTGGGCAATATGTACGTTAATTTTTTTTATATTTTTTTGTGTGAATTGCCTGTTTGTGTATTCCTCTCCTCTTCCCTCCCTTTCCCCACCCCCTGGATTTTGGATCTATGTCTTTCAATTTTTAAGAGTTTTTTTTTTTTTTTAAATAGGTAGAGTTATCAGTCCTTAGTGATATTTGTTGCCCTCTCCCCCTATGTCTTTTGACTTTGATTATGGCTTGTTTTTACCTTAATGACTCCCTGTTGCTAAAGGATAGCTCCCTAATTAATGCACAGTTCTTAAACACTCAGCTGCTCACCCTACACTGCTCCCTTTTGCAGTATACTTCTAACATCTGTTCTTGCTACTCAGCTCAGAAATCAGTTCCCAAATGATTTCTCAACTAGAATAGTTTGTTTCTTGTTTCAAGAAAGAAATTCCGCCTTTTCAGAGGGTACTGCATTTAAAAGTTGTTTGACTCTCATAGTATACTTTAATGACTGATTATGTGGCTAGTAGCACTTAGCTAAGTCAGTTTTTTTTGAATTTCATCATTGCTATATCTGTATGGAATGATTCATCACTAGACTTAAGACTTTTTCTCCCAATTAATTTATTATGATTTCATGATCGAATTTCCAGTCCCAATGTTAACTTGAGTGGCCATTTCTGTACATTAAATTACTAGAGGCCCAGTGCATGAATTCATCACGGGTGGGGTCCCTCGGCCTGGCCAGCAATCGGGGCGATCAGGACTGTCTCGCACAGTCCCGCCCAGTCCCACGGGAGGTTGGCCGGTGAGGGGTGGGGGAGGGACCGTGGGAAGTTGGTCAGCCAGGGGGTGGGGGAGGGACCTCGGGAGGTTGGCTGGCTGGGGGCGGGGGGCAACCAGGGGAAAGTTGGCCGGCTGGGGAAGGGACTGCGGAGGTGGCGCAGAGGGCGGGGGGGGGGGGGGACCTGGG
>NW_005871320.1:909046-911026 GCF_000147115.1 Myotis lucifugus
CGAGACCTGGGAGGTTGGCCAGCTGGGTGGTGGGGGGGAGGGAGCGGGGGAAGTTGGCTGTGGGAGCACACTGACCACCAGAGGGCAGCTCCTGCATTGAGCATCTTCCCCCTGGTGGTCAGTGCACATCATAGTGGTTGACTGGTCGTTTGGTTGTTCAGTAGCTTAGGCGTTTATATATATAGATTACAGATAGCTCCTTCAAAAAACAGTGAAATGGCTAGTTAGTGCATACCATCTCAAGTCAGGTCAATCATAGAGGGAGCTGATTAACTAGCCCTTTTTTTAAAAAAAAAATCTTCACCTGAAGATATGCTCTTATTGATGTGAGAGAGAGATTGAGAGAGAGATAGAGAGATAGAGAGAGAGATAGAAAGATAGAGATAGATAGATAGACATCGGCTGCCTCCCATATGAGCCCTGACAGGGTATCAAACCCACAACTTTTTGGTGCAGGGAACAACACTCCATCCCACCAGGGTCGATTTACTAGCCTTTAATGAAGGTTAAGCTTCAGGTCCCCTCACTTGCAAGGACTAGGCCTGGAGACTTTTTAATAGTTGTCATTATAGAAGGGACATTTTTGCATGCTTATTCTTTTGTAGTTAAGAATTTCCTCTGGAAGGATTAATTAACAAGAATATGTGGCAGAGATGAAGCATAGTGGGTCATATGAAAAACTATAAAATTATGTTGTAAAGATATTCAGATGGAAATAGAGGTTATTTTTAATAAAGTTACAGACTTAAAAATTTCAATAAAAATAGAGCTCTTGATTTAAAATAGTGTTTTTAAAAGTACCTCTGCATTGTGATAGGCTGTCAACACCAGCTTATCAATTAATTTCCCTCAGCTGCTGTTCTCCTCTGGTCAATTACTAAGTAGTATTTGAGGAGCAAAGCTGACTGACATTAATTGACCCTCTTTGAGTACTTAACCATTATGAAGATCCTAGAATTCAATAACTCTGTAATACTCAAAAGTTATCTATGTGGGTATTTTAAAACTAGCTTTTAATTACACAGAACTTAATTACATCATTCTTATAAAATGAATGAAAATATCTATCCTATCTAATAATAGACAAACATGGTAATTGACCATACCTCCGCTACGCTTCCCATTGGCTAATCAGAAGGATATGCAAATTAACTGCCAACAAAGATGGCAGCCGGCAGCCACGCAGCTGAAGCAAACATGAGGCTTGCTTGCTCCAGTGATGGAGGAAGCCAAGGTTCCCTGCCTGCCGCGGCCCATCTCTGCGCTCTGGAAGCAACAATGTTTCAATTATAGAAGCCAAACAAACCCCAGATACCTGCTTTCAGCCAGCCGGGCCCTCAGAGCTTAGAGCGCCAGAGATGGCAACAGAGTTTCAATTGTAGAAGCTAAACAAACCCAGATACCTGCTTTCAGCCAGCCGTGGCCTCAGAGCTGGTGCGAGCAGGACAGCAACAATGTTTCAATTATAGAAGCCAAACAAACCCCAGATACCTGCTTTCAACCAACCATGGCCTCAGAGCTGGAGCTGGAACTCAGAGCTGGGCCCCTCATCCAGGCTGGCCAGGCACCCCAGTGGGGACCCCCACCCTAAAGGGGGTGTGGCCAGCCTGAAAACAGCCATCAGCCCCTCACCCAGGCTGGCCAGGCACCCCAACGGGACCCCCACCCTGATCCGGGACACCCTTCAGGGCAAACCAGCCGGCCCCCACCCGTGCACCACGCCTCTATCCTATATAGTAAAAGGGTAATATGCAAACTGACCCTAACAGCAGAAAGACTGGGAATGACTGGTCACTATGACACACACTGACCACCAGGGGGCAGACACTCAATGCAGGAGCTGCCCCCTGGTGGTCAGGACGCTCCCACAGGGGGAGCTCTGCTCAGCCACAAGCCAGGCTGATGGCTGCCAGTACAGCGGTGGTGGTGGGAGCCTCTCCTGCCTCCTCAGCAGCGCTAAGGATGTTCGACTACAGCTTA
>NW_005871320.1:911736-913561 GCF_000147115.1 Myotis lucifugus
CCTCCCCCATGTCCAGCAGCCCCATCCAGCAGGCCCCAACCGGCAGCTGGTAAGCCCCCACCAGCCCAGCCCTGATCAGGACTGGGTGAGATGGCCCCGATAGGCCCTGATCACTGGCCAGGCCTACGAACCCCACCCGTACATGAATTTCATGTTCCAGGCCTCTAGTTATAAATAAGGCTTGAAACCCCTTTTTACTCCTACTCATGATGTAACCTCTGTTGTTCTCGACCCTCCACTCCCTTCCCATGTCAGTAACCACTGGCATGAGCCTCCTTCAGATCCTTCCAGATCATCTCTATGCCCTCGCTGCACTCAATAATGTGGTTCATGGACCAGCAGTTGCAGTATCTCGTGGGAACTGCTTAGAAATACAGAATCTCAGGCATCACCGTAAACATACTGAACCAGAATCTGCATTTTAACAGAATACTTAGGTTTTTGTGCTCACATGATTTTGTATACATGAGAATAGAAAATGCTTCTAGTGTGTATTTACAATTTATACAGGTGATCTAGTCTGTAACTTTTTTCATCAATAAGATTTCCTGGTATTTTTCTTAATTTATTTCAGCCTTAAGTACTTCATTAAAACTTAAAAGCTGGTTGTATATGTATATATGCATTTATATATGTGTAGATTGTGCATTGTACTTTTATTTATTTTTTGTGAGGTTTATACTTAGGTGATTTTTTAAGTTTTTATGAATGGATTTTTAAAGAAGATTGATTTTTAGTTGATTGACAATGTATAGGAAAATTACTGGGTTGTTTTTGTTTATTTTTTATATTAATCTTGTACCTGGGTCTTTTTCTGGGCCCTAATAAGTTGCTTGTTTTTTAAAATATATTTTTATTGACTTCAGAGAGGAAAAGGAGAAGGAGAGAGAGAGAGAAACATAAATGATGAGAGGAAATCATTGATCAGCTTCCTTTCTGCATGCCCCACACTGGGAATTGAGCCCCCAACCCGGGCATGTGCTTTGATTGGGAATCAAACTGTGACCTCCTGGTTCATAGGTAGATATCAACCACTGAGCCACCACTGGCTGGGCTGGGTACTAATAGTTTTAATTATCAGTTTGATCTCTAGAACTTTCTCAATAGGCAATCATATGCCTTTTAATTAATTATGATTTTATACTTTTATCCTAGTATTTATATGTCAATTTTTTTCTTTGTATATAGGCTGAGAACTTCCAAGATAGTGTTGAATAGTAGCATGACAGATAACACTGCTGCTGTCTTCATTTACTGGGAATGCTTCTGATATTAAGATACTTTCTAAAAATACGTTATAGTAGATATTCTATCCAAATTTTAATTTTCTTTTTTCATTGATTAAAGTATTACATATGTGTCCTTATCCCCCCATTGCCTCCTCCCCCCCTCCCCACTCATTCCCTTACCTCCCTGTTGTCTGTGTCCATTGGTTATGCTTATATGCACGCATACAAGTCCTTTGGTTGATCTCGCCCCCTTACCCCAACCCGCCCCTACCTTCCTTCTGAGGTTTGATGGTCTGATCCATGCTTCTCTGTCTCTGGATCTGTTTTTGTTTATCAGTTTATGTTATTAATTAGGAGTCTTTATTTTGCGTGGACCAGAGGGAGGTGTCTCTCAAATCTCTGAGCGAAGACACGGAGGAAGTTTCCCGTATTTGTATCTTTTGGGCTCCTTTGTCTGCAGATTTCACAAAGAGCTCTGTGTGAGTTATTGTTACAGTTTGTAACCTTGAATACATAATGAACCAACACTTGGCATAAGAATATGGGAATTACTATTGGTATTAGTCTATTTACCTTAGATGGTTAGCTGCAAGGTC
>NW_005871320.1:913661-933480 GCF_000147115.1 Myotis lucifugus
AGTCTCTTCCTGCACCACCCACACCCCTTTCCCCCCCAAGAATTGTCAGTCCACTCCCTTTCCATGCCCCTGATTCTATTACATTCACCAGTTCTGTTCATCAGATTTTTAATGCATTTGATTTTTAGATTCACTTGTTGATACATATGTATTTGTTGTCACTTTGTTGTTCATAATTTTTTATCTTCAGCCTTTTCTTCTCTCTCTTTTTAAAGAATACCCTTCAGCATTTCATATAATACTGGTTTGGTGGTGATGAACTCCTTTAGCTTTTTCTTGTCTGTGAAGCTCTTTATCTGACCTTCAATTCTAAATGATAGCTTTGCTGGATAAAGTAATCTTGGTTGTAGGTTCTTGGTATTCATCACTTTGAATATTTCTTGCCACTCCCTTCTGGCCTGCAAAGTTTCTGTTGAGAAATCAGCTGACAGTCATATGGGTACTCCCTTGTAGGTAACTGACTGTTTTTCTCTTGCTGCTTTTAAGATTCTCTCTTTGTCTTTTGCCCTTTGCATTTTAATTATGATCTATAGATTGCTTTGGGTAGTATGGACATTTTAATGATGTAGATTCTACAAATCCATGAACACGGTATGTTCTTCCATCTGTTTCTGTCTTCGTCTATCTCTTTTTTCACTGTCCTGTAGTTTTCCGAGTACAGGTCTTTTACCTGCTTAGGTAAGTTTATTCTTAGGTATCTTAATTTTTTTGGTGCGATGGCAAATGGGATTGTTTTTTAATCTCTCTTTCTGTAAGTTCACTATTGGTGTATAAAAATGCCATAGATTTCTTGGCCTTAATTTTGTATCCTGCTACATTGCCAAATTCATTTATTAAGTCTAATAATTTATTGATGGAGTCTTTAGTGTTTTCTATGTACAGTATCATGTCATCTGCAAATAATGACATTTTCACATCTTTTTTTCCAATTTGAATACCTTTTATTTCTTCTTCTTGTCTAATTGCTATGGCTAGCACTTCCAGTATTATGTCAAACAGGAGTAGTCAAAGTAGGCATCCCTGTCTTGTTCCTGTTCTTAGGTGAAATGGTTTTAGTTTTTGCCCATTGAGTATGATGTTGGTTATAGGTTTGTCGTATAAGGCTTTTATTATGTTGAGGTATGATCCCTCTATTTCCACTTTGCTGAGAGTTTTTATCAAGAAAGGGCGTTGGATTTTGTTAAATGCTTTTTCTGCATCAATTAATATGACTATGTGATTTTAATCTCTCAATTTGTTTATGTGATGTATCACTTTTATTGATTTGCGGATATTGTATTATCCTTCCACCCTGGGATAAATCCTGCTTGGTTATGGTGTATGATTTTTCTGATGTAGTGCTGGATCTTTTTTGCTAGAATTTGTTGGGGATTTTGGCATCTCTGTTCATGAGGGATATTGGTAATTCTCTTTGGGTTGTCTTTTTCTGGTTTTGGTATTAGGGTAATACTGGCTTTATAGAATGAGCTCGGAAGTGTCCCTTCCTCTTGTATTTTTTGGAATAGTTGGAGGAGGATAGGTTTTAGTTCTTTGAATGTTTGGTAAAACTCCCCAGTGAAGCTGCCTGGCCCCAGGCTTTTGTTTGCTGGAAGCTTTTCGATGACTGCTTCAATTTCCTCCATAGTTATTGGCCTATTGAGATTTTTAGATTCTTCCTGATTGAGTTTTGGAAGGTTGTATTTTTCTAGGAATATCTCCATTTCCTCTAGGTTATCTAGTTTGTTGGAGTAGAGTTGTTCATAGTATTTTTTTTTTTAACAATCTTTTGTATTTCTGTGGGGTCTGTTGTTATTTCGCCTCTTTCATTTCTGATTTTGTTATTTGGGTCCTCTCTCTGTGCTTCTTGGTGAGCCTGGCTAGATGTTCATCAATCTTGTTTATCCTTTTAAAGAACCAGCTCTTGGTTTCATTGATTTTTTTTTTTTTTGTATTGATTTTGTTGTTGTTTTTGTTTTGGTCTCTATGTCATTTATTTCTGCTCTGATCTTTATTATCTTCTTCCTTCTGCTCACTGTGGGCTTTCCTTATTGCTCTCTTTCTAATTGTTTAAGTTATAGAGTTAGATGATTTATTAACATTTTTTCTTTTTTTTTTTAGGTAGGCCTATAGAGCTATAAACTTCCCTCTCAGGACTTCTTTCACTGTGTCCCATAGATTTTGGATTGTTGTGTTTCCATTTTCATTCATTTCCAGAATGTTTTTAATTTCTTCTTTAATCTCTTTGGTAATCCAGTCATTGTTTAATAGCCTGTATTCAGCTTCCAAGTGTTTGCATTTTTTTATTGTTTTAATTGTAGTTTATTTCTAATATTATGCCATTGTGGTCTGAGAACATCCTTGATATGATTTCAGTCTTCTTGAATTTGGAGAGACTTTGCCTGTGACCCAATATGTGGTTTATCTTTGACAAATGTCCCATGTGCACTTGAGAAAAATGTATATTCCGTAGCTTTGGGGTGAAATGTTCTGAAGATGTCAATTAAGTCCATCTGATATAGTGAGTCATTTAGGATTGCTGTTTCTTTGCTGATTTTTTGTCTAGAGGATTTATCCAGTGATGTCAGTGGGGTATTAAAGTTCCCTACTATGATTGTATTGTTGTTGATCTCTCCCTTGATATCTTCCAGGAGTTATTTTTTTATGTATTTGGGTGCTCCTGCATTGGGTGTATATATGTTTTCCAGGGTTATATCCTCTTGTTGTATCGATTTCTTTAGTATTATGAGGTGGCCTTCCTTATCTCTTGTTATGGCCTTTTTGAGGTCTATTTTGTCAGATGTAAGTATTGCTACCCCAGCTCTTTTTTAATTTCCGTTTGCCTGAAAGATATTTTTCCATCCCTTCACTTTCAGTCTGTGTGAGTCCCTTATTCTGAGGTGGGTCTTTTGTAGACAGCATATATATGGGTCATGTTTTCTTATCCATTCAGCCACTCGATGTCTTTTGATTGGAGCATTTAGTCCGTTTACGTTTAATGTTATTATGGATAGGTACTTGTTTGTAGCCATTTCTACTTTTTGTGGCTGTTTTCTTCTTCCCTTTTTATGTATTCTTTTTACACCAGTCCCTTTAGAATTTCTTGCATTGCTGGCTTGGTGGTGATACACTCCCTTAGCCTTTTTTTGTCTGTGAAGATCCTTATTTCCCCTTCAATTTTGAATGATAGCCTTGCTGGAGAGCGTATTCTTGGATTCAGTTCCTTGCTTTGCATCACTTTGTAAACGTCCTTTCATTCCTTTCAGGCCTGATGTGTTTCTGTTGAGAAATCATTTGATAATCTAATGGGGGATTCCTTGTATGTAACTTTCTGTCTCTCTCTTGTAGCCTTTAAGATTCGTTTTTTAAAAAAAACTTTTCTTTTTTTTGCTTAAAATATTACAGAGTAGTACATTTGTCTCCTTTTTTCCCCTCTTGACCTTCCCCCAGCCTCCCCTACCCCCCAGTGTCCTGTGTCCATTGGTTATGCTTATATGCATGCATGCAAGTCCTTTGGTTGATCTCTTACGCCCCCCCCCCCCAACCCTCCCCAGCCTTCCTGCTGTAGTTTGACAGTCTGTTTCATGCTGCTCTGCCTCTGTAACTATTTTTGTTCATCAGTTTATAATGGTCTTTATTATCCATAATTGAGTGAGATCATGTGGTATTTTTCTTTCACTGACGGGCTTATTTCACTTAGCATAATGCTCTCCAGTTCCATCCATGCTGTTGCAAATGGTAAGAATTCCTTCTCTTTTGCAGCAGCATAGTATTCCATTGTGTATATGTACCACAGTTTTCTAATCCATTCATCCGTTGATGGGCACTTAGGTTGTTTCCAAATCTTAGCTATGGTAAATTGTGCTGCTATGAACATAGGGATGCATATACTCTTTCTGATTGGTGTTTCTGATTTCTTGGGATATATTCCTAGCAGTGGGATCAATGGGTCAAATGGGAGTTCCATTTTTAACTTTTTGAGGAAACTCCATACTGTCTTCCATAGTGGCTGCACCAGTCTGCATTCCCACCAGCAGTGCACGAGTGTTCTTTTTCTCCGCATCCTCTCCAGCACTTGTCGTTTTTTGATTTGTTGATGATAGCCATTCTGACAGGTGTGAGATGGTACCTCATTGTTGTTTTGATTTGCATCTCTTGGATGATTAGTGACTTGGAGCATGTTTTCATATGTCTCTTGGCTTTCTGAATGTCCTTTTTTGAAAAGTGTCTATTTAGGTCCTTTGCTTATTTTTTGATTGGATTGTTTATCTTCCTTTTGTTAAGTTGTATGAGTTCCCTATAAATGTTGGAGATTAAACCCTTATCGGTGATAACATTGGCAAATATGTTCTCCCATGCAGTGGGCTTTCTTGTTGTTTTGTTGATGGTTTCTTTTGCTGTGAAGAAGCTTTTTATTTTGATGTAGTCCCATTTGTTTATTTTCTCTAGTTTCCAATGCCCTAGGAGCTGTATCAGTGAAGAAATTGCTTTGGCATATGTCTGAGATTTTGTTGCCTTTGGATTCCTCTAGTATTTTTATGGTTTCCCGTCTTACATTTAAGTCCTTTATCCATTTTGAGTTTATTTTTGTGCATGGTGTAAGTTGGTGGTCTAGTTTCATTTTTTTTTCATGTATCTGTCCAATTTTCCCATCACCATTTATTGAAGAGACTGTCTTGACTCCATTGTATGTTCTTGCCTCCTTTGTCAAATATTAATTGAGCATATTGGTTCGGGTCGATAAGATTCTCTTTGTCCTGAACATTTGCCATCATAATTACAATGTGTCTTGGTGTGAGTCTTTTCAGATTCATCTTGTTTGGGACTTTTTTTTGCTTGTGTGACTTTTTTCTTCCCCCCACATCAGGGAAGTTTTCTGACATTATTTCTTCAAATAGGTTTTCTAACCCTTGTTCCTCTCTTTGTCGTTCTAGCACCCCTATTATTTGTATGTTGCTTCGTTTCTCGTTGTCCCAAAGCTCCCTTAGCCTCACCTCCTGTCTTTTAATTTTTTTTTCCAATTGCAGTTCTGTTTGGGTGTGTTTTGCTTCCCTGTCTTCTAATTTGCTAATTCGGTCCTCCACTTCTGTTCTGTTGAAAGTTTCCACTCTTTTAAATTGTAGCTATATCACTCTTTATTTCTTCTTGATTCTTAAGTTGTTGATTTTTTATCTATTCAGTTTATGAACTGAATGGCCCTTATGCTGAATTCTTTTTCTTACATATTGCATTTATCCGTTTCACTTAGCTCCTTTTCCAATGATTTCTCATTTATTTCCTTTGGGGTTTTCTTTGTCTCCCCATTTTTTTCTCTCACTGAAGGATCTAGGTGTTGAGTCGTGCGGGGGCTGCTCCTCGGGCGGCAGTGGCTCCTTAGTCAGTGGCTGCTCCTTGGGCGGTTGTGACAGCAGCTGCTCCTCAGTTGGCTGTGGCTCCTCTGGTGGGTGTTGCTTGCAGCAGTAGTGGCTCCTCTGGCTGGTAGGGGCAGGCTGCTTGCACAGCTGCTGCTCCTTGGACGGGGGCGGGTTGCTCATGAGGCCGCTGCTCCTCTGATGGGGATGGGCTATGCGTGGCTATTGCTCCTTGGACGGGGGTGGGCTTCTTGCGTGGCCGCTGCTCCCCAGATGGGGGCGGGCTGCTTGCGGGCCTGCTGCTCCTTGTATGGGTGTGGGCTGCTCGCGTGGCTGCTGCTCCTCGGATGGGGATGGGCTGCTTGCGTGGCTGCTGCTCGCGTGGCTACTGCTCTTTGGATGGGGGTGGGCTGCTCACGGGGTTGCTTCTTCTTGGATGAGGGCGTGCTGTGCGTGGCTGCTGCTCCTTGGACAGGCACAGGCTGTGTGGGTGTGCTGCTGCTCGGACGGTGGTGGGCTGCTTGCATGGATGCTGCTCTTTGGTTGAGGGTGGGCTGCTTGTGTGGCTGCTGCTCCTCAGACAGGGGTGGGCTGCTCACACAGCTACTGCTCACATGGTCGCGGAGCCTTTGGCTAAGGCGCTGGGCTGGCCAGAGGGAAGCACGCTTTGTTATCACAGGAGCCCATGACTGGGGTGGCTGGAGTCTCGGTGACCGTGGGACCACAGCCGAGGCAGGAGGTCACTTGTGGGGGTGCCCGTAGAGTCCCAGGTGGTGTCTGAGGGCACCCTGAATGAAGGTGAGGCTGCACTCCCAGTCGCAGCAGCTTCCCCCTTCAAGAAGGTGTGGCCTCTGTGGAAGAGCCAGCCACCCCAGGACTGTTTGCAATGGTATCAGAGTCCGCCTGGCTTGGTGAGCCCAGTCTGCCTGCCCCTGAATGTCCTGCGGGATCTAACTGTCCCCCACTCTCCTACACGTCCATACACTCTCCTTTCGCTCCCTCACTCGCTCACGCTCTCTCCCTCACTGCCACCATCTTCCTGCTTCTGTAGTTGGGTCTGTAGTTGGGTCTGGAGTGTTATTGACCTGTTCGTTGATGGAGTCTCCTCTCTGGGTTTCTGGGTATGTGGCTTGCAAACAGGACAAAATGCAACTCGACAAGACATGACACAAAGAGTACAAAACATGAATGTACTCATGACAATGGTAACGTCAATGGTAACGTCAATATAAGTGACCCCCAGAGAAAAGAGAATTAGGGGAGAGAAAAGAGAGCACAAATGGTATCAAGGATAGCAAAAAGGGTATGAGAGAAAAGAAAAAGGTAGAAAAAGGAAAAAAAGACATATACATGGGGAGAAAACACCACAGAACAAACAGATAAACCAAAAAATGCAAACACCAAACACCCAGAAAAGAAGGTGGGGGCAGAATCTGTAGAGGCTGAGCTTATTTACAGAAAGTAAGGTTAAGGAATTGGATGAATATGGGGAGGGCCTCAGTTCAGTTTAGAGGAAGTAGAAAGAGGATGAGTGGATAAGAAGAAAGAAAGAGAAAGAAGAAGAAACAATGAAAAAAATTAATTTAAAAATAGGATAAAATAAAAATAAACAAAAATAGAATTATGAAAAAATAATGTGAAAAGAAATAAAAAATAAACAAATGAAAAAAGGAAAATAAAGAGAAAGAAAAAAAGATAACAAAATAGTAATAAAATGAAAAAGTGAAGTGTTGTTCATTTCCGCTGAGTTTTAATGCCCCATGGGGGCTGGTTTAAGATCCCACTCTTCTGTATTGTCTGGCACTTCTCAATTTCCTGTTAGATTGTTGAAGTTCCAAGCTGTCCACCACTCTTCTGTTTGTGTCTTTCTCCACAGCTTTGACTGCCAGCTGGTGGGACCAATCTGCCCACTTTGCCTGTCTGCCCACTTTCAATCCTAATCTCTTAAGCAGCTTTTTCTGACAGGGCTATAGTTGGGGAGGTTGCTGGGACTGAACAGCCTCTCTTCAGGCCAGTCCCTGAGGGATTTCAAGGATTCTTCAGATTTTTTTTTTTTTTGTATCCTTTGTACCACTCAAGGGTGTAGCTGGGGTGTGGCTGTATTGGTTGCCTGAAGACTGCAGGGAGGGGCTATCTTTTCAGGAGAAAATGGCTGCTTAGGTCTAGTGTGTCAGGTGTGTCTCAGTGCCAGACCCCCGGCCACCTCTCCCTGAGCTGCTCTTCTCCCCAGCCTCTCCCCAGACTCCACAAGTCCGCACCTCCACTTGCACCTCAGCCATGGGTGAGTGTTTGTATTTGAAAGGTCCTTTGAACCTGGTTTAGCAAATTAAAGCAAAGACCAAAAAGAGGGGAAAGAGCTGCGCCACTGTGAACCCCTCTCCCCCCAGCGTGGCATGGCTTGGGCAGTTGTTCAGACTGCCCCCTCCGGGCTCAGCCTCTTCTGGCTATGGGCTTAGGTCTAGAATCCCCTGCCGCCAGCAGCCCTGTGGACTTCCTTTCCACAGTCAGATGTTACGCCTGTCCCAAGGGACGCGGCCTCGGAGCCATGTGGCTTCCTTCTGACTCTCTGGGCCTGGAGGTCTCGCAACTCTCTCCAACCCAGATCCCTGATTTTACCGTTCTCCAGGCATCCTCTGCCCTTCCTGGCTGCGAATTGTTTCACCAGCTGTGTCTACTTCGCCAGTTCGGGGTGGATGTTATTCAATTTAGTTGCTCCTTCTATCTGCTCTGGGACAAGGCTCGGCACATGCCTGCCTATTCAGCCCCCATTTTGTCTCCCTACTTCTATCCAAGTTTTTTGACTGAGAGGTATTTCATTACTTTTAAAAATCATGAATGGGCCCTAGCAGTTTGGCTAGAGTATCGGCCCGAAGACTGAAGGGTTGTGGGTTTGATTCTGGTCAAGGGCACGTACTTCAGTTGCAGGCTCAATCCCCGGCCGTGTTCGGGGTGTGTGTGGGAGGCAACCAGTCGATATATGTCTCTCTCTCATTGATGTTTCTCTGTCTCTCCCCCTCTCTTCCATTCTCTCTAAAAAAATCAATGCAAAAAATATCCTTGGGTGAGGATTAATAACAACAACAAAAAATCATGTGTGGATTTCAATTTGATGGTATGCCTTTCCTTGATAATAAGTTTTTCCTGTAACTGTTGATAGTGATAGATTTGCTGATACTGAATTATCCTAATATTCCTGGGAGACACACTACTTGGCCATCATAATTCTTTTGCCGCTGATGGGTTTAGTTTGCTAAATTATTTGTTTAGGAAGTTTAAATCTCTGCTATAAGTGAGATTTATCCACACAATTTTTTTCCTTTGTGCTGTTCTGGTTTGTTTTTGGTATCAGTTATTAGAATAAAACAACTTGACATTTTGGTGGAATTTGTCTTAAAGTTTTTGTCTCAAATGCGTAAACAGAAGTGTTAGTGTTATTTTTTTTTAATTTCTAATAACCATTAGCATTAACTGTTGGCAGGTCTGTGTAGCATTCGGATTATTTTCATTTTGGGAACAAAACATATAGCAAACTTTTGGGAACAAAACATATTTCCTGATAATGTTGGAGTGATCAATTTCCTTAAACTTGGTGTAAACAACTGTTTTTATATTTAGTAAATTATTTTAGAGTTTAAATCATGAAGGACGATCCTTTAAGTAAATGACTTGAACCTATTAGAAATGAAACAGATTTTATTGACCTGTTCAGTAAATACAAAGCTAACCAAAGAAATCAAAGAACTTATAATTGGAGGAAGTTCTACTTCAGATAATGTGAAAAGGTATGATCGTAAGAGTAGAGTTGACAGACAAATTTAGGATTGAGACTAGATCCTACAGATCTGCCATGTGGGATTCATGTCAGCTTGTTTTGGAGTTTTAGTACATTCCATTTGAAAGAGAGAGCCAGCCAGAATAACAGCAGATCTCTCAGTCCCATAATTGAAAAACATTCCCGATTTTCCCCATTTGTAACTGTCAATTTGCCCTCTTTTTAATCCCAAAGTAAGATTTTTAAGCCTGTTAATAGGAACTCAAGTTTTGATAGTATATGCTTATATACTAGTAATAACAAATATTTACAGATGGAAAAAGGGAACATCTGTTTACTCATTCTCCACCTAAACTTTTCAGAGCATGCGTGCATAAATATGTGATTATATGTATGTGTGTATATAGATAAGATTTTTAAAAATATTTGCTACAAGTTCATCTATCTATATAAAAGGCTAATATGTTAAGTGTCCCTCCCACTGTCTGACTGGTTGCTGTGACGTGCACTGACCACCAGGGAGCAGACGCTCTACGCAGGAGCTGCCATGACCCACACAGAGAAATGGCACCGCGGACCTAACGCCCACAAAGCAACATTTGGCTTCCCCCAAGTGGGACATGGGCCCCACCACCACACCGGAGCGACACCTCACCAAATTCCAGCCAACGCTGCCAAGATGCCATAGCGCAAAATGCGGCCCACAGCCCAGCCCAGCCCAGCCCGGAAACCGTTCCAGTGGGCTCTGGGTAATGACAACACGTAGTAATGCCCGGCTTCCTCTGCCTAGCGATGACTAGCCTCCTTGCATTTTCTTCAGCCCAGGAACATGACTTACTTTATAGCCAGGTGCAAACATTTCACACTTCAACCAAATGTCTGTGAAGCATTTTCCTGTGCTTCATCTCATTTGATCCTCACAGAAGTTTTGGAGTAGGTAGATAGTAGACTTGGTGGAATCCTATTTTCTTTTCATTAGCTGGAAAATGGAGATTTAGAAACTTGACCCGACTGAAAAGAAGTAAGAAATGGTGGACCTTGAAAATGACTTCAGGTTTTCTCATTGCACAGAATATAGTCAAACACTGCTGCAGTTAAATATTTTACCCTTTGTTCTCCCTGCGTGATCTACAATAATAATCTGCTTCGTGTTGATATTTACTGCTGTGTTGCTGTCAATTACCTGAAAGAGAAGTTGGGGTGCTTCACTGGGCTGGAAAAAGTTTAGCTAAATCAGAAAGCAGGTCTAATTAAGCAAGTTTATTATCCTATCTAATAATAGACAGACATGGTAATTAACCATACCTCCGACACGCTTCCCATTGGCTAATCAGGGCGATATGCAAATTAACTGCCAACCAAGATGGCGGCCGGCAGCCAGGCAGCTGAAGCAAACATGAGGCTTGCTTGCTCCAGTGATGGAGGAAACCAAGGTTCCCGTCCTGCCGCTGTCGGCCTCTGAGCTGCACTCTAAGAAACAGTGTTGCAATTATAGAAGCTAAACAAACCCCAGAAACCTGCTTTCAGTCAGCTGGGCCTCAGAGCTGGAGCTGCAACAGTGTTTCAATTATAGAAGCCAAACAAACCCAGATACCTGCTTTCAGCAGCCAAGGTCTCAGAGCTGGAGCCGAGCCTCAGAGCTAAAGCCGGCTCTCAGTTCCAGTGACAGCCATAGAAGGTAAATAAATCCCAGAATAAAAAAGAAAAAAGAAAAAAAAGAGAGGTTGGGAGCTTCAGTCACCCGCCAGCCTGAAAACGGCCCTCAGCCCCTCACCCAGACTGGCCAGGCACCCCAGTGGGGACCCCCTCCCTGAAGGGGGTGTGACCAGCTGCAAACAGCCATCATCCCCTCATCCAGGCTGGCCAGGCACCCTAACGGGACCCCCACCCTGATCCAGGACACCCTTCAGGGCAAATCAGCCGGCCCCCACTCGTGCACCACGCCTCTATCCTATATAGTAAAAGGGTAATATGCAAACTGACCCTAACAGCAGAAAGACTGGGATTGACTGGTCACTATGACACACACTGACCACCAGGGGGCAGACGCTCAATGCAGGAGCTGCCCTCTGGTGGTCAGGGCACTCTCACATGGGAGGAGCTGTGCTCAGCCACAAGCCAGGCTGATGGCTGCCAGTACAGCGGTGGTGGTGGGAGCCTCTCCTGCCTCCTCAGCAGCGCTAAGGATGTCCAACTGCAGTTTAGGCCTGCTCCCCACTGGCAAGTGGACATCCCCCGAGGGCTGCCAGGCTGCCAGAGGGATGTCTGATTGCCATCTTAGGCCCAATCCCCCCGGGGAGCGGGCCTAAGCCAGCAGGTGGTCATCCCCTGAGGGGTCCCAGACTGTGAGAGGGCACAGGCTGGGCTGAGGGACCTCCCCTCCCCCCGAGTGCACAAATTTTTGTGCACCGGGCCTCTAGTATATCTATAAAAGGCCAAGTTGACTTAGACATGCACAATACATATAAAGCTCTCTCTGGTGCCAATCACATGAGTGTGTTTTGATCTGTCATTGTCAATTGTGAATTTGGTTGACACTTCTATTATAGAGAAAGGGCGAATAGCGATTTCAAAATATTTCTTTTAATTAATTTCCTTTCAATGTGCACAAATTCATGCACCGGGCCACTAGTATAAATATAGCTATGCCGTCTTTTTTTTTTCCCCCTAAGGCTTTTAGTATGCTTTGTGTATTGTTACATGGTCACTTGGTAATCGAATGGACAAAAATTGGTAAATGATTGTCTTAATAGTGAGATTTAAAATTTTTCTTGGTCATTTAATTTTGTTTCTTTCCCAAGGCATACTCATGTTCTTATTAATCAGTAGGCATTCTTCATGTTATAAATAGTAGTCTTATGTTGAGGGCACTTTTTCCTACTCTGTTACCCGTTATAACTTTAAAAAATATTTATCTTTTGATTTTGATAGCTGTCTTTTTCTTTATGACTACTGACTTTTGTGTCTTGGTTAAGAAGTTCTTTCCTATGTCAGCATTATAAACGCCCTCCTGTATTTTTTTCTAGTATTTTTATAGTTTTGTTTTTTCTTACTTAGTTTGTCCTATTGGAGAATATTACTGTTAACAGTTTAGGGACATAGAAATTGAACTTAAGTTGTTTTTTTTTTCATATAAAATATGCAGGTGTCTTAACACTTAATTGAATTTTCTGTTTGAAAATGCTACCAACCTTGCATATATTATATTTCCAAAAAATTCCGCCGAAGTTTCTATTCACCTCCATTGGACAGTCGATCTGTTCCAAAATAACATCACAGTTTTAATTATTTTTGTGTTACAGTGTTTTGATAATCTTGAATGTAAGACTACCTCAATTTTTTTTCTTTTTGGTCAGAATTCTCTTGGCTAATTTTGTGTATGTAGAGTTTTATTTTGGATTTTGTAAGTAGTAAAGGGATATATTTTATAAGAACAAAAATGTGAAGATCTCTGAGAAAATAATACTTACCCGGGATTTATTTTTCATGTGCTAGATAGTGTTTTAAGTGTTTTGTAAATATTGTTACAGAAGCAATTATACCTTCTTTCTCAGTGAGCAAAGTTAGCCTGATCGCATGAGTATAAAAAGAAAACAGTAGCAAGCCAACAACTATGTATTTTAGTAGAGACAATATAGATTGTGTATAGTATAGATTTGAGATACCAACCATGGTAATCTCCCTCCATGAACACACCCAGTTTGTATACACCCATATTTAGCATGGTTGACATTATAATGGTGTCCTGCTTTTTATAAATATGAGCATATCTCATATCATTAAAGTTCCTTTATAAATGTAATTAGCAAATGTTTATATCCTCCTCTTAATACTGTTTCAAAATCCATTTAACCTTTATAGGTATTTTATTTTATTACATTTTTCTTTTATAATTGTGATACATACAGAAGAGTATGTCAAATGAGTTATGGCACATAATAGTAACACTTGGGAACCGCCTAATTTCAACTAGAGACTTTTAATACTCATGCATGGAACTGTTGCTCTTTCCCTAAATATATTATACACTTACACAGTTATAGTAATATTGTGACCTATTTCTGATGACAATTCCCCTTCCCCCTTTAAGAGAAGGTTTTTTTAAACAGTGAAATTACTGGATTAAAAGTCATGAACATTTTAGGTTTTTACTGGAGCCACCTATCACTCCCACCAGTGGTACTCAAGAGGGCCAGTATTCCCTTACCAGCATTGGGTATTATACAGCAAATAAAATAGAAAACTTAATTTACTTGATAGAAAACTAATACCTTTTAATTTGCATTTCTTAAATCACTAGAGCCAAGTGGTTTTGAAATTTTTATTAGCTTTTTTCTAGTTAGATTTTTAAATTACTTTCTGCTAACTTTTAAAAAAAATGTTTGTTGTTATTTCAGAGAGAGGAAGGGAGAGGCAGAGAGAGATAGAAACATTAGTGATGAGAAAGACTCATTGATCAGCCCCCTCCTGCACGCACTGTCCCCCCTCCTCCCTACTAGGAATCAAGCCCGAAATCTGGGCATGAGCCCCACCAGGACCAGAAATTGAACCTAGGCCTCCAGGTTCATGGGTTGACGCTCAACCACTGGGTCACACTGGCTGGGTACTTTCTGTTAACTCTTTATATTAAGGGTATTAATCCTTTGTGGCAAATACATTTTCTCAGTTTATTCTCTTCATACTTCTGTGCTTTTTATTTATCTGAGTTTTACTTTTTAATATGTAGGCAGGTTCATTGGTCTTTCTCTTTATAATTTGAACAGTCCATCTCCATATGTAAAGTTAGTATATATTTTTACCATTTTAAACCTTTAAAATTATAATTTATCTCTCTGAACTTTATTTTTCATATATTGTGTCTTGAAGGTATAAATCTTATAATCAGTTAGGCAGTATTTCCAGTATTATTTTTGACTCATCATGCCTGTTTACCAAAAGTTTAAATTTCTGTGTGTACTAGGATCTATTTTGGACTGGTTTGCTAAATCAAACTTAGATGAATTTATCTGTGTAGTCCATTTCTTGGGATAAAGTATTCCTCTCAAACAGTGGTTCTCAACCTTCTGGCCCTTTAAATACAGTTCCTCAGGTTGTGACCCAACCATAAAATTATTTTTGTTGCTACTTCATTAACTGTAATGTTGCTACTGTTATGAATCGTAATGTAAATATCTGATATGCAGGATGGTCTTAGGCGACCCCTATGAAAGGGTCGTTCGACGGCCAAAGGGGTCGTGACCCACAGGTTGAGAACTGCTGCTCTAAAAGAACTTTGAAAAAAATTCTTATGTTAAAAGTGCCTAAGTACAAGTAATTCTTGTTTTATGGTTACTGCTAAAATTACCTTTTTTAAAAAAATTTTATTGATTTCAGAGAGGAAGTGAGAGGGAGAGAGAGAGATAGAAACATCAATGATGAGAGAGAATCACTAATGGGCTGCCTCCTGCACGCCCCACACAGGGGATCAAGTCCGCAACCCAGGCATGTGCCCCCGACTAGAATCGAACCCGGGACCCTTTAGTCCACCGGATGATTGCTCTGTCCACTGAGCCAAACCGGCCAGGGCTAAAATTACATTTTCTTAACACATTAAGCGCCAAGCCTGTTTTATCTTCCTTTCTGTTTAGCCCGTGATACCGATTTCACCAATATGCTGGCGGCTGGAGATCTGTGTAAGGTTGCGATAAGACTGCATGTATATTTTCAGATATTTTTCTTGTATTTATCGCAATCTGTACTCTGTATTCTTTTAGAAATGCTTTCTCTTCAGTCAGTTGTCTGTGGTTCGTGTTCCAGTGCAGTTTAAAGAATTTTTCTTTACCCATAACAGTGACAATGTCAGTAGAAGAAGCGTGTGAAAGCGATTCAAATGAAATTAGTTTTCCTAAAAAACGTCGTAGAGTCGTTCTTTTTTCGTCATCAGAGGATGAGGATGAGGATTTTGAAGAATGGCATGATCCGAGAGGTAATCAACCAAGAATTATGCCTTTCACCTATCTGTCTGGCTTTAGGATTGAAGACTTGAATGCAAAGTCATGTGCAACAGTAGAGAATTCTTATGAACTGTTTTTGCCTAATGAATTGTTTGAGGATGTCGCCAAACAGACGAACTTTATATGCGTCGCAAAAACTAGGGGTTGAAAACTCGCAGCGTTTGTGTAGGTGGACTGTGACAAACAAAAATGAAGTGAAAACATTTTTTAGGTTGATTCTATGGATGGGACTAGTTAGACTACCATCTTTACATTTATATTGGTCCCATGATCCTGCATATATGCAAACTTTCCCGAAAAAAATAATGTTGAGATATTGATTTGAAATATTATTACGAATGCTGCATTTTTCAGACAATAGGGAGACAGATATTTCCAATCGTTTATGCAAAATATAACTAACAACATGGAAATAAATTTCAAAAAAATATTATGATCCACCTAAAGCTATATGTATCGATGAATCTTTGATACCATTTTGTGGCCGCATAATATTTAGGCAATATTTAAAACAAAAACACCACAAATATGGTATTAAATTATTTAAGTTGTCCTGCGGATCTGGGTACACGTATGCTTTTCGTGTATATGCAGGGAAAAGTTTAGAAAAAGAAAATATGGCACCAACTAATGTTGTAATGTCTCTTTGTAGAGATGTATTCAATAAGGGACACATGTTGTACACAGACAACTAGTACACGAGTTTAGATTTAGCATATAAATTACTCGATAATAATACTCATTTACTAGGAACATTATGTTCAAGTCGACGGGGAAATCCTCATGAAGTAACGTCAAAGAAACTAAAACGGGGAGAAATTATAGCAAAAGAGAACAAAAAAGGAATAACCAGTTTAAAATGGAAAGATAAGCGGGACATCTTACTTCTTTCAACAAAACATACGTCAGAGATGGTGAATGTTGAAAATTGATCAGGTCACTTCTTGAAACCAAAAATTGTAGTGGGTTATAATGCAGGAAAAGCAGCAGTTGATATATCTGATCAAATGAATGCCTATAATAATCCGTTACAAAAACCCACGAAATGGTATAAAAAGCTAGCCTTCGAGCTCCTACTAAATACTGCTGTTCTCAGTGCTCATATTTTATTTAAAAATATTAGCAAGAAGAATATGAGTATCACAGAATTTCGGAAGAAATTATCTGTCCATCTAACAAATTGTCAGGATGAAGAAATTCCAAGTAGCAGTACTGTAAATATACCTCAAATATCTTGTCACAAACTGCAACAAAAAACTGGAAGAGTGTCTAAAGTTTGAAGATATTGTAAAAAATGCTATGAAGATAATGCAGCACGATTTGGACGAGATATTGCTAGAAAGTTGAGAAAACAAGTTATAACACTCTGTGAAACCTGCACAGGACAACCATTTTTGTGTATACCATGTTTTAATAATATTCATTAAAATTTTTTTGGTAACAAGTAATATTTAGGTCAGCGGTTCTCAACCTGTAGGTCGCGACCCCTTTGGCGGTCGAACGACCCTTTCACAGGGGTCGCCTAAGACCATCCTGCATATCAGATATTTACATTACAATTCATAACAGTAGCAACATTACAGTTATGAAGTAGCAACGCAAATAATTTTATGGTTGGGTCACAACATGAGGAACTGTATTTAAAGGGCCAGAAGGTTGAGAACCACTGATTTAGGTACATTCTTTTATGATCTCCAAATTATTTAAAATTTATTAATAGAAGAATATAATTTTTTAAATTGTATATCGTCAGTCAACAGTGATTGACACGGCCTGAACGAAAAGTACACTGTGAGGTCCGGACAGAAAGTATAGTGTCAGTCACCGGTGGCTGACATGGCTGCGTAACATGTTAATCTTTATATCCTTAGGTACTAACTATTTTTAAAAAAATATATATTTTATTGATTTTTTTTACAGAGAGGAAGGGAGAGGGATAGAGGGTTAGAAACATTGATCAGCTGCCTCCTGCACACCCCCTACTGGGGATGTGCCCGCAACCAAGGTAGATGCCTTTGACCAGAATCAAATCTGGGACCCTTCAGTCCGCAGGCTGACGCTCTATCCACTGAGCCAAATCGGCTAGGGCAGGTACTAACTATTAAATTTAAAATAGAAAACACCAAGAATGGGAGTGGGTAATAGAAATGATATTGATAACCTTTTTAAGTAAGAAAGCTCATTTGTTCCTAGGAAAGGGAGGGATTTTTGAAGCCTTTTGAAGTAACACTTGAGACTGTCCTCCATGTTCATGTTGTATAATCTATGGACAATGTTTAGCTGAATTAGGCTGTAGTCTTTTGTCCTTAGTGGATTGTTTGAAAAGTGGGGGTGTTATCATTTCTTTCTCCAGGGTAAATTTAAGGTAGAAGATTTGTTCATTAAAGTTGTAGAGTTTACTGACCTTGAGCCATAATTTGTCTTTATGAGCAAAGCAAATCTTTTATTAGTGTCTTGTTTTCCTACTCATGTTCTGCTTATTGGACTTTATCTGGGAACTTTAATCACCATATTAACTTTCCTTCTTTAGGAGGAATAAAGCAGTTATATTCCTTAGTAAAAACTCTAAATTGGGAAGATATAAAAGCCAACCAACTCTTACCACAGGCTGTTAGCACTAAAATCACAGGTTTAAAATCATATTAACTTGAGTGTCATTCCTTTGCCAGGTGGCTAAAACAGAGTCTTGAGATTTTTTGTTTTTGTCCCCATTCCCCCTTTCCCCAGGATTGATTCCCCTCCTGTCTTTAAGTTCATATATCGGTTGTGAAAGTTAACACAAGGGCTGGGTAAATGCCATATTCTGTGTAGGTCCCTATGAATTGGGAATGCTTCTCTCACATCTGCAAAAAAATGAATGTTGGGAATTTGAGTATTATTCTTAAATCTAAATTGATAAATTCTTTGATAATCAAAGTATTACCTTTTTTTAAAAGGCTTTCTGTTTTTTTTGTGTAGCTCTTGAGAGTTTTTTCTAAATAGGGGTGTTATTCATGTATATTGGATTCAATGTTTTACGATAAAAATCATGTTGAGATTTGCTGATGCTTTGCTTATATCGATTAATAGAAATACATAGAATTACTTATACTTTTTAATTACTGGATCTAGAGTTTCCTTTGCTAAGATGTCCCCAGCTTAGATAATCTCAGTGTTTGAGCTAGAAGGTGATGTGATCTTTTCAGTTAACTATTGGACAGATGAAAGACTGAGGCCCAGAGGTTGAAGGGTTGCCCAGAGTCACACTGGTCTGTCAGAGAGCTGAGCCCAGCTATTCAGTATTTTCACTTCCAGCAGTTTGGTTATAAAATGTCTCGTAGTGGTTCTCTTGGAGTTTGTTGATTTTCTTGGATTTGTAGATTGCTATCTTTCCTTGAATTTGGATAGTTTTTGGACCTTATTTCTTCAAATAATCTTTCTATCCCTTTCTTCTGGGACATCTATAATTTGTTGGTCCATTTGATGGTATCTCCTTAGTTATGTTTGCTCTGTTCATTTTTCTTAATTTATTTTATGCTTTTCTGACTTAGTAAAAATTGTCCTATCTTTTAGGTTCATCAGTTCATTTTTCTACTTGCTCAAATCTGCTGTAGAAACCTTCTTGTGAAATTTTTAATTCAGTTCTTATACTTTTTAGCTCTAGATATTTATTTGGTTCTTTTTTATCATTTCTGTTTCTTTATTTTGTGTATAAATCATTTTTTAAATTTCTTTTAGTTCTCTGTCCATGTTTTTCTTTAGCATATTTAAGATAGTTGTTTTAAAATACTATTGTCTAGTCCTGGCCAGTGTGGCTCAGTTGGTTGAGAGGCATCCCATGCATCAAAAGGTCGCTAGTTCAACCGGTCAGGGCATATGCTCAGGTTGCAGGTTTGATCCCCAGTATCTTTCTCACATAAATGTTTTCTCTCTCTCCCTTCCTCTCTCTCTAAACTCAATGAAAACATTTAAAAAAAATAAATTTTTTGTTTTGTTTTAGTAAATCCAATGTCATGGCTTATTCATTGTTGGTTCACTATTTGATATATGGCAACTGAAGTCTCTGTCCCTTAGCTTGTGTTCAGCTAGTGTTTTGATGGATACTTCTTTGGATGCCTGGAACTGGACAAACAAAGCACAACCTCTCCTAGTCTTTGCATATTGGCTCTGTGACAGGGCACTCTTTCAACACTTAGGTTTGCACTGAAGTGAAAGTTGCAGGTCTTCTAAGGTCTTTTCTGAGCATGCATCTTGCCTTGGGCGTGTGTATGGCTTTCTATCCCCACTTACAGTGCTTTTGAATGTCCTGATTTCTCCCCAGCTTTTCTTACAGGCTTTATGGAGTCTCTTTAACCATAATCTTTTGCTCTGGGTGTCTGTAGGTTGTTGTTAGTTCACTTGTAGTGGTTTTGAGCAATGCCACTTCTCTGGCCTAAGTTCAAGTGTCTTGTGTCAATCCTGTAGGTAACCTGTCTGATTAGAACATAACCTACAATGATTTGTGAATGAAGACTGCTCTGCTCTTTTTAGAACCAGAAATCAGGGGCCCACACTGGGCATGCAAGCTGCCTTTAAGACTGCTGGGAGCATGATGAGGAAGAACAAGTAGCACAAAGCTTTCCTACTTTTTCATGATGCAGTGTTCACTTGTTTGCCATAAACTTGTTGATTTCTTTCCAGGGTTCTGACAAAGTTGGTTCTAACAGTTTCTGCTTGTTTTTTGATGTTTTGGGAGTGGCGGGGGGGGG
>NW_005871320.1:939976-957257 GCF_000147115.1 Myotis lucifugus
TACATACATTGTAACAGTCACATTTACTTGCAGGCACTCCACAATTCATAAATGGTTTGTGCTCCAATACTTTTTTTTTTTTAACTGATGTTTTTGGTCTGGGAACTTTTAAATCAGTGTTATTCATAAGACTTAGGTTACCAAGTCAGCTACAAATGCTACCATTAACCATGTAAAGTAGAAAAGAGTACTATGGAGCCAAAAGTGGGTTTTAATTACTATATTTTATACAGGTGTTTTCAGACTTTGAACCCCCTAGAAGAGCTGGGACTTTTTAATGTTTTCTTCATTATTATTATTATTATTATTATTATTATTATTATTTGAGACATAGAAGGAAGGAGAGAAAAACACACACACCACAAAACATTGATGTGAGAGAGAAACATAGATCGTTCGCCTCCCATATGCACCCTGATCAGGAATCAAACCCACAACCTTTTTGGTGTACGGGGCAATGCTCCAACCAACTGAACCTGGCCAGAGGACAGAGGAGCTGGGACTTTTAAATGAGTGTGATAAATTCTCAGTTTGGTTTAGTTTACCTGTTTGTTATTATTGTTTTTAAAATTTCCCTCAAGAGTAAATTTCCCTCAAGGGTCCTGGGAATAAAACCTTCTGCTTTCCTTTTCCAGTGATATCACTTGTTATGTACCCACTCTGGAGCATGGCTCTCACCATCTTTTCTGTTTCTGCAGTAAACACTTTGTCCATTACAAGTCTTTTAAAGGACTTCTCATTAAAATTTTAAAAAATCTGTTAGGGATAGGGGAAAAATGAGAGTTGAAAACTTTTTTCTGTTTACACTATTGTGCAGTGGGAAAAAGAAATTGTACATAATGTTATGCAAAGGACAGATGGCTGCAAAGATCAAATCTTGGACCAAATCTGCCCTAAGATGCTCTAAGTGTGCTGGTCTATAATGACTGACAAAGGCTGGGGATGCACTTGAGAAGATGCCAGCACTGAAGGTGGGGGAAAAGGTGAAAAAGAGCTGAAGGGAGAGTACCTTTTCTACTTCTGGCTCCTTGGTAGAGATGGCCCTATGAGTCGTAGACCTTGTCTTGGATGTAAGGAGAGAACTGGGGATAAGGAAGCTCAGTGGAACAAAGTGGGGTTTGTCTCCTGTGGGTGGCCCTAACATGGAATGGTGGGTGTGGGTTGTGTGTTTGCTCATATTTGCCCAGCATCTCTCTTGCTCACCTCTTTTCCCAGTATATTGACATTTCTTGTTGAATGGGTAAGTGTCCAGATCAGGTAGATGAACCATTCTTGGAGGCATGGACTGAGTAGGCAGTGTCACATGTTCAGGGATGTAGCTTGACAGCTGGTTTTATTTGACTCTGCACACACTACTCACAAGGTTTTATAAGTAGTCATTCAAATGGAGGCACGTGAGCGCAAAAGAGGAACTAAAAATTGTTATATAATCGTTTAAATGTTTTTGACCAAATTTATTGTATGATAGACCTGTAAAATAATTATATTTTAAAAAAGCTATTTTCAAAAATAAAATTATCAAAGAAGCAAACTTCTGTGTATTAAATAACTAAATTGGTCATTTAAATATTATAATAATTAGTTCTTTTTTTGGTATATTTTCACATACTTATATCATGTGCCATGTTACTGATGTTATTCTGACAAATATATTTTTCTCCAACATGGCTTTATTTATAAAATTTTCATCACATTACCTGAAAACTTCTTTAAAGGTTTTTTTTGTGTGTGTTACTGAGTTTGAGATTGTTGATGTTTTGAGTTTATTCTCTGGTGCCAATTGAAAGAATACTCTTGATGCTTCCAGAGCAACTTCTGCTAAAGGGGACGGTACTTTCAGACTCTTAAAAACTGAGATGAAAAATGTCTCAGTTCAGATATTTTCACAAGAACTGTTGTTTTTTTTAAAACCTCTATTCGGAATACCTTTGTTCAATAAATTTTATAAGACAAAGATTGTCAAATAATTGCCTCTTTGATTCTTTTGACTCTTTTGCTTAAATTTAGATTCTACAAATTTTTTAGTGTTTCAATTTAATTCCTTTTTTTTTTGGTACAGAATATAGAGTTAGTTAACCCATTTAAAACCAGGAACGCTATAAAATGATTCTTTGGATAAGTTGAGTATTCCAAAGCATACTTACTGAATTTCACATTTTAAAACTCTGAATATTTGATTTTTTTAAAGTTCTTTGCTTGCTTTTATGGGGATTGATTTCGCTATCTTCTTATTTTCAAGTTTTGGTTTTAGTAATTGTGGTTTGCCAAAAGCTTCAAAAGCTGACCTTAAAAAATATCTATTTGTTGAAAGTTTTGACTAAAGCTTCAAGACTTCCAAAAACATTCGTATCGTTTTGTGGTAATTGGATTGATTTTCAAGGTAGATTATTTTTTTTTCTCTTTTTTAAAAAAATTTATTTTATTGTTTAAAGATAGTAGTACATATGTCTGCTTTTTTTACCCATTGACCTTCCCCCTGCCTCCCCTACTCACCGCCCCCCCCCCCCCTCAGGGTCTTGGGTCCATTGGTTATGCTTATATGCATGCATACAAGTCCTTCGGTTGATCTCTTACTCCCCCCCCAACACTCCCCAACCTTCCCGTGTACTTTGACAGTCTGTTCAATACTTCTCTGCCTCTGTATCTATCTTTTTGTTCATCAGGTTATAATGTTCTTTATTATCCATAAATGAGTGAGTTCATGTGATATTTTTCTTTCACTGCCTGGCTTATTTCACTTAGCATAATGCTCTCCAGTTCCATCCATGCTGCTGCAAATGGTAAGAATTCCTTCTTTTTTATAGCAGCGTAGTATTCCATTGTGTAGACGTACCATAGTTTTGTAATCCACTCATCTGCTGATGGGCATTTAGGCTGTTTCCAAATCTTAGCTATTGTAAATTGTGCTGCTATGAACATAGGGGTGCATATATTCTTTCTGATTGGTGTTTCTGTTTTCTTGGGATATATTCCTACAGTGGTATTACTGGGTCAAATGACAGTTTCATTTTTAAATTTTTGAGAAAACGCCATACTGTTTTCCACAATGGCTGCACCAGTCTGCATTCCCACCAGCAGTGAAGGAGGATTCCTTTTTCTCCGCATCCTATCCAGCACTTGTCATTTGTTGATTTGTTGATGATAGCCATTCTGATAGGTGTGAGGTGGTACCTCATTGTCATTTTGATTTGCATCTCTCGGATGATTAGTGACTTTGAGCATGTTTTCATGTGTTTCTTGGCTTTCTGAGTGTACTCTTTCGAAAAGATTCTATTTTAGTTCCCTTGCCCACTTTTTGATTGGATTGTTTATGTTCCTTTTGTTGAGTTGTATGAGTTCCCTGTAAATGCTGGAGATTAAACCCTTATCAGAGATAACATTGGCAAATACGTTTTCCCATACAGTGGGCTTTCTTGTTGTTTTGTTGATGGTTTCTTTTGCTGTGCAGAAGCTTTTTATTTTGATGTAGTCCCATTTGTTTATTTTCTCCTTAGTCTCTCTTGCCCTAGGATCTGTGTCTATAAAGATATTGTTACGACATGTGTCTGCAATTTTGCGGCCTATGGAGTCTTGTAGGATTTTTATAGTTTCCCGTCTTACATTCAAGTCCTTTATTCATTTTGAGTTTATTTTTGTGTATGGTGTAAGTTGGTGATCTAGTTTCATTTTTTTGCATGTATCTGACCAAATTTCCCAGCACCATTTATTAAAGAGGCTGTTTTGGCTCCATTGTATGCTCTTGCCTCCTTTGTCAAATATTAATAGAGTATAATGGCTTGGGTCAATTTCTGGGTCCTCTATTCTGTTCCATTGGTCTATATGTCTGTTCTTGTGCCAGTACCAGGCAGTTTTGAGAACCGTGGCTTGGTAATGTAGTTTGATGTCTGGTATTGTGATCCCTCCAACTTTATTCTTCTTTCTCAGGACAGCTGTGGCTATTCGGGGTCTTTTTTTATTCCAGATGAATTTTTGGAGAGTTTGTTCTAGATCTTTGAAATATGCCGTTGGTATTTTAATAGGTATTGCATTGAATCTATAGATTGCTTTAGGTAGTATGGACATTTTAATGATGTTGATTCTACCAATCCATGAACATGGTATGTTCTTCCATCTGTTTATGTCTTCCTCTATCTCTTTTTTCAATGTCCTGTAGTTTTCTGAGTACAGGTGTTGAGTGTTTCCTTCCACGTCCTGCATGGATTAGGGTTCAGGAACTGGAAGCAGAGCCGCACACAAATGAATATGAAAAGACAAGAGATAATTTGGAAATATTGGGGGACCAGGCGAGTAAGTCCAACTCAAGGGGAAGGACTTCCTCCCGTGCTCAGGCCTCACCAAGCTTTTATTGATCTGGGATGCACCCATAGCATAGCCTTTAGGCAGGTGACCCCTGGCAACAGGCAGACTAGCCCATCAGCAAGGGTTTACATAATAATAATAAATGGGGAAGTTGCTTCAGCTACCACTGTCTTGACAAACAGGTGGCGCCTAGCTCCGACCTTTGCTAGGGCTTCAAAGCACCCAGCCTTCGGGGGGTTCTCTGTCTACGCTTATCAGATAGTGAAGACAATAAACAGTTTCCCACATCTCCCCCTTATTTTTTCCTTAAGATGGCTTGTATCTGCAGACCAGAAATAAACATATAAGAACAAGTCCCAATTTCAATGTCCAACAGTTCTGAGTCCAAGTTTCAATGTCCGACAGTTCATGTGTACATGCCAGCAATGAAATGCTGGTTCTGGATGATGGAAAATGCAGGTCCGGTCCTCTCTGGTTTGGTCCTGGGCACCCTGCATCGACGCACAGCTGCTGACTGCTAGCATGGCAAGGTGTCTTCACCATCTCCATCTCTGAACTGTCTCTCCTGTCTTTGTGGCTAGAGCAATTTGGTCAGTTTCTCTCTGGGATCCGCTGCCGCAGGAATCCACGTGGTTTTGGAGCTGTTCTCTGAAAGTATACAAACGTATTCTCGACCAAAGGTTAATAAAGGAAATTTTACTTGGGGGATCCTTTTTCTATTTGCCCAAATAATTTTCCTTTGGCTTATTTTGACACCACATATATTTTTCATGGGTGTCTTGCTGTTAGCGTTACAAATGAAAAAAAATTTTTTTTCTAAATATAATAGTCACAGGATATTTTTCCTTACATGGTATTCTTCCACTATCCCCCCTTTTTTGATTTAATTATTAGGAGGCTTTTGGAAAATTTTTAATGCAGTCTAGATTACTTTAAATGTTAATTTTTTTGCACAAAAATATGACTGCTTTAGGTTCATAGCATGTTTTACCACGAAATGAAAATTTTGGTTAATACTTTTTGAGCCAATTTTAATTAATTTGAAAACTTGACAACTATTTTACTGTCAAATTTAATATTTTAACAATAATCTTAATTTACACTGTAAATATTAATTGAAAGGATCACTTTACGTCCTTGAGGAGGCCTGAGCATTCCTGTTGTTAGGCTAGATTTAGACATAGGGTCTGTTAGCCAAGCCTCTGTTTATCTGGATATTGATTTCAGCTGGACCAAGTCTCTTTTGTTATTTGGTTCCCGATCTGGGCTGGGCATGGGAAGCGAGAAGCAGCCATGGGGACAGGAGACCTTCCTCAGAAGGGGCGAGTGTTCAAGCCCCTGCACAATTGGGGGGGTGAGGATCTGTGCCCCACCTCTGTTGAACCCCAGGTTCTCTCCTACTGGCCCCCCGACTGTGCCTGTCTTAGGTCTCCCCACCCTGAGGGGTCTTACCGGTCATTGACTACCAGCCATCTCTGGGCCAAGTAGGGTGATGTGAGGTTCAGTTCTGTTTCCTTGTTAACCTATGTCCCTCTGGCCTCCATGCCCAGCAACTGCCTTTGGATCCCCTCGCCTGCTGGCGGGGCCCTGGCATTGATCATAGGGAACCCAGGTTTCTTCTCCAGAGAGGGCCCAGCTTACGCCATTGGGCAAGAGACAGATCCATGGTACCAGCTTTTCATGATCCCAGCTTGAACGGAGAGCTCAGGCAACAGCTGTAGACAATTGGAATCCTCTTGGCAAAAAAAGGTCAAGAGAGGTCAATACAGAATGCTTAAGTGCCTTCCCAGGAGGGAATAAATCCTTTCATGTCCTTAAAACATTCAAAGAATTAATTTGTAAGTTTGTTTGGGATAAATGCACAATATACTGTTGTAAAGCATCAAAAATTATTAATAAAACTTATAGAATAATACCATGTAAGAATATTCTTTGCTCTATGTCATGACAACTTAATTTTAAACTGGCTTTCTCAAGGTTTGGAATGAGGAACCTAGTTTGCAAAAAAAAAAAAAAAAGCAATTTACAGAAGCAGAGACAGCATGCTATCCAAATTACAGTTTTTGGATAAACACATTATCTAGAGTTCTTGAGTAACCTAGGTTAAACTTAGGCATGTTATCTAAATTACAGTTTTGGGTCTCCAGAACACTAAGTTGACATGCTAACTGGAGCGTTCTGACCTTGGGATAGCTGTGCTGTCCTTCCCTGTAAAGGAAAAATGTGCCTTCTAAGACCAGTATGAAACTTACAGTTTTTACCTGAATTAATTGTTACCATACTTCACTTTACCATGCCCCACGTTGGGTGCCAGATGTTGAGTGTTTCCTTCCACGTCCTGCGTGGATTAGGGTTCAGGAACTGGAAGCAGAGCCGCACACAAATGAATATGAAAAGACAAGAGATAATTTGGAAATATTGGGGGACCAGGCGAGTAAGTCCAACTCAAGGGGAAGGACTTCCTCCCGTGCTCAGGCCTCACCAAGCTTTTATTGATCTGGGATGCACCCATAGCATAGCCTTTAGGCAGGCGACCCCTGGCAACAGGCAGACTAGCCCATCAGCAAGGATTTACATAATAATAATAAATGGGGAAGTTGCTTCAGCTACCACTGTCTTGACAAACAGAGGTGGCGCCTAGCTCCGACCTTTGCTAGGGCTTCAAAGGCACCCAGCCTTTGGGGGGGGTTCTCTGTCTATGCTTATCAGATAGTGAAGGCAATAAACAGTTTCCCACAAGAGGTCTTTTACATCCTTGGTTAAGTTTATTCCTAGGTATCTTAATTTTTTTGGTGCAGTGGTAAATGGGATTGTTTTTTTCATTTCTCTTTTTGTGAGTTCATTATTGGTGTATAAAAAGGCCATAGATTTCTGGTGGTAACTTTGTATCCTGCTACATTGTCAAATTCATTTATTAGGTCTAGTAGTTTTTTGATGGAGTTTTTGGGGTTTTCTATGTATAGTATCATGTCATCTGCAAAAAGCACAGTTTTACTTCTTCTTTTCCAATTTGGATGCCTTTTATTTCTTCTTGTGTGATTGCTATGGCTAGTACTTCTATTACTATGTCGAACAGGAGTGGTGAAAGTGGGCATCCTTGTCTTGTTCCTATTCAAGGTAGATTCTTAAAGGGTTAAGCAAGTGAGCAGCAGAAAAAGAATGTATATTATGTTGAAGTATTTTTAATTCAACTTCAGTCTTTCAGAAATATTTCAGAAATTTGTTGTCACTGTGTATATATAAAAATCTGTATTCAGATTAAAATCACAAAAACAAATAATGTTCTACATTGAGCTTTTGTATTATTTGTAGAACTATCCAGATGTTTAACCTTCTAAGGCAGAATTCAGCAAACCTTTTCTGTAAAGGTCCACATAGAAAATATTTTATACCAGCGGTTCTCAACCTGTGGGTCGCGACCCCTTTGGGGGTGGAAAGACCCTTTCACAGGGGTCGCCTAATACCATTGAAAAACACATATATAATTACATATTGTTTTTGTTATTAATCACTATGCTTTAATTATGTTCAATTTGTAACAATGAAATTGGGGGTCACCACAACATGAGGAACTGTATTAAAGGGTTGCAGATTAGGAAGGTTGAGAACCACTGTTTTATACTTTGTGGGCCAGAGGTCTGCTGCAGCTACTCAGTTCTGCCATCATACCCTGAAAGTAGCTAAACAATATGTAAATGGATGAGTGTGAGTGTGTCTCAGTACAACTTTATTTATGTACACTGAAATGTGAATTTCATATAACATGAATTATTATTTTTTTGATCTTTTCTCAGCCAACGAGAACTGTTAAAACCATTTTTATCTTGTAGGCCATGCCAAAATGTGTGGTAGGCTGGATTTGGCCAGCATGTCATACTTTGCTGTCCCTTGTTATATGAATTGGATGACATAAATAGAACCATTAATGAAATAGGTTTCCTATTTGTAAACTGGCATGATCTGACTGCTTATAAAGCCCTTCTTTAGCTAAAGGAGCCAATATTTAACAGCTGTTGTGTCACCTCTTATATGTGCAGGAGAAACTTTATGGGGAAAAATGAGTGCAATTAAGTAGGATACTTATTTGATCTAAATGAAAAGTCATGCTTCAGAAAGAAATGCAAATTCTGTAATTGTGTAAATGAAAATTCTTCTGTAGCTGCACTCCCTAATGAGTTCTTCTGGGCACTGTCATCTTAAAAACAACTTTAAAGTTGGATGCTGATGTTTGGTCAGCAGATGTTTTCTGGTGTAGACAGGTCCATTCATATGAGTGGCATCCCATGGAGCATGACAAATGTGGATGAACATTTGCAAATTACACATTCATTAACTTTCTTAAGAAATGGAAATTCAGTACTTACTCATTAAATCTTTTCATTAAATCTGTATTTAACTTTTAGTTTGTTGCTAATAAAATTGTTTATTGCAAAATAAAAGTAATCAGTAAAATAAATATAGATTTACACCATTCAGTGAATGACAAAAATCATTATATTAAGAACTGTTAGATTAACCCTCTACATGTAACTCTTTCCCACATTTTATTCACAAGAGTCATGGACAGTAGCATACTCTGTTCCATCAATGAGTTGCATGATTTAAGGGAGGGGAGTGTTAGCAACCCTTGGACCTGAAAAGGGTCTGGGAAGTAGGTGTTTTATTGTTGATTGACTTCTATTTTATTTTACTTTAAAAAAATTTTTAAATATATTTTTATTGATTTCAGAGAGGAAGGGAGAGAGAGAGAGAGAGAGAGAGAGAGAGAGAGAGAGAGAGAGAGACATCAATGCTGAGAGAGAATCATTGATTGGCTGCCTCCTGCACTGGGAATCGGGCCCGCAACCTGGGCATGTGCCCTTGACTGGAATTGAATCTGGGACTCTTCAGTACACAGGCCAACGCTCTATCCACTGAGCCAAACCAGCTAGGGTGTTGGTTGACCTTTAGGTTTAATTTAGCCACATGGTAAAATGAGAGCACTGTTCACTGCATGTGTGTCTTGCACACACCAGATGAGATTGCAGCAGAAGCAAGACAGGCAAAATGGAGATATTTTAAACCAAAACTGGTTTATTTTAATGTAATGGTGAACCCTAATACTTAATTAAAAATGAAAGGACACATGTGAAATCGGATTGGACATTGAGACCGAAAATGTAAGCCAGTCCTGCAGTGATTGTATACACCAAAATCATTGGCATGTAAGTGTAGTTGTACATTTCTGGTTTCTATCCCAGAAATGTAGACTCAGTAAGTCTTGAGAAAACGCTAGCTAAGCACATGGGAGATTGAGGTGCTTATCTACCTCTTTAGTTCATTACCTACCATTTCTCTTTCTAGTTTCACAGTTGACACTACCGCAATTATTTTAGTTCTCCAGTGTCCTATTTAGCAGACCTGAATGTCCTTTTTTCCACATTCTTCTATCAGCCAAGAGGGCTGTTATAGCATATCTTTGAGTTGAAATTATGTTTATTGCTTTTTAACTCCTTTTTTTTTTTTTTTTTTTTTTTTTTTGGTAGACTGAGCATCTTGTGATAGTGGAGTCTAGGTCTCAGATAACGTCTATATTCTTAACCTGACACCTGAAACTTATGGCATCTGTTTAGTGATGATTATAGTATAAGATTCAAGGCAAGGGTCTTTGCATTGTTCCTCTTTGCCTTGAACTGAAAGTTAAGAGTGAATCAAAGTAGGATTTGTGTAGTCACTTCATGTAACTCATTTTACATATCAAGTTCTGCCTTTAAAATGTCAGTTTTCTCCAAGATTAATCAGTGTAGTGATTTTTTAAATTTCAGACTTAGAAATTGTGCTTTATAGCAGATGAAAAGAACCCCAATTAACAACCACTGGTTTATTTTAAAATAAAACAGCAACTGTGTATTTCCACAATCAGGATAGGGCTCAACAGTGAAGGTTGGAAGATACAAGAAGCCTCCAGCTTAATTAGGAACTGTCAGCAGTTCTCAGGTTTTTTTCTATGTCAGAAATGCTATAGGAATGGTTAGAAATCTGCTAAAGTTTTTCTGAGAGTTTGTGTCAGTTGGACATGTTTCGCACTTTTATTTCTTTATTTTAAAATATATTTTTATTGATTTCAGAGAGGAAGGGAGAGATAGGAAGAGATAGAAACATCAGTGATGAGAAAGAATCATCTAGCAGCTGCCTCCTGCACGTCCCACACTGGGGATCAAGCCTGCAACTCGGCATGTGCTTTGACCAAGAATCAAACTGTGATCTCTTGGTTCATAGGTTGATGCTCAACCTCTGAGCCACACCATCCTTTTAATTAAGATCTGGTAGAAGTCAGGTTAATGAGCAATGTTGAAACTTGGTATTAAATTTATTGGGAGAACATTGGTTAATAGCATTATATTGCTTATAAATATTGAATTTTAGTAAAATTTAACCATAATTACCTATTATTCTTTGAAATATAGTAGGCTTTCTAAAAAGAAGTATAATCTCTATAAGGCAGTATCTACACTAATAAAAGAGAAACATGGTAATTAGCGTACGACTGCTACCCTTCCCATTGGCTAATCAGCATATCCTTATGCAAATTAACTGTCAGCCAAGATGGCGGCCGGCAGCCATGCACTGAAGCGAACAGGGAGGCTTGCTTGCTTCAGTGACTGCGGACTCAAACGTTCCCCGCCTAACTTGCCGGCCTCTCAGCTGCAACTCTAAGCAACTATGTACTATGTTGCAAATAAGAAGCGAAACAAAACCCCAGAAACCAGCTTTCAGTCAGCCAGGTTCAGCCAGCCGGACTGCAACATTGTATCGATGTTTTCAGCAGTGAGGCCTCAGAGCTAAAGCTGGCCCAGAATAAAAAAAAAAAAAAGGAAAAAAGGACAGGTTGGGAGCTTCAGTCACCCGCCAGCCTGAAAACGGCCCTCAGCCCCTCACCCAGACTGGCCAGGCACCCCAGTGGGGACCCCCACCCTGATCCAGGACACCCTTCAGGGCAAACCAGCCGGCCCCCACACATGCACCAGGCCTCTATTCTATATAGTAAAAGGGTAATATGCCTCCCGGCACCGGGATCAGCGTGACAGGGGGCAGCGCCCAAACCCCCTGATCGCCCTGTGGCTCTGTGTGTGACAGGGGGCGGGGCCACAACCTCTCTATCCGCCCTGCTCTGTTCCTGACAGGGGAAGGCGCCCCAACCCCCTGATCAGCCTGCTCTGTGCCTGATAGGGGGGAGCTCCCCAATCCCCTGATCGCCCTGCGGCTCTGTGTGTGACAGGGTGCGGCGCCCCAACCCCCTGTTCAGCCCTGCTCTGTGCCTGATAGGGGGGAGCTCCCCAATCCCGATTGCCTGCGGCTCTGTGTATGACAGGGTGCAGCGCTCCAACCCCCTGATTGGCCCTGCTCTGTGCGTGACAGGGGGTGGCGCCACAACCTCCCCATCGACCCTGCCTTGAGTGTGACAGGGGGCGGTGCCCCAACCCCCCAATCGGCCCTATCCTGAGCGTGACTGAGGGTGGCATCGCAACCTTCCGATCCGCCCTGCTCTGTGCATGATGGGGCAGCGCCCCAACTCCCCAATCGGCCCTGCTCTGAGCCTGACCAGGGGCTGCACCTAGGGATTGGACGTGCCCTCTGCCACCCAGGAGCAGGCCTAAGCCAGCAGGTCGTCATGTCCTGAGGGGTCCCAGACTGCGAGAGGGCACAGGCCGGGCTGGGGGACCCCCCTCCCCCCCCTTCCCCCGAGTGCACAAATTTTTGTGCACCGGGCCTCTAGTATATATATATATATATATATATATATATGATGGGTGGGGGTCCATTGTATGATATCTCATTGTCTAGAATAGTGTCTGACAAATAATAGGCCCTTCAATATTTGTTTAATGAATAATGAACTTTATAGTAAAGTTTGAGTACAGCAAAATGGTTCTTTGATGCTTTAAATTTTTTTTCAATGGCAAATTTCTGCAGAAATTGGAGAGTTTTTTGAAAACTGAAACAGAATTGCCTATGCTATTCTTTCCCATACAATCAGTTGCTAATATGAAGAGTCATATTTATGCTTCTTGTTACTTTTGAAAATGTTCTTTTTCTTCTTTCTTTTTTTTTAAACTTCTTCAATTAATGAAAGGGAAACTTTAGTGAGACCCCAGGGCCATGGGTTCAGGCAGAAGGTGCTCTTTGGGTTGAGGAGATGTTGGAGGGGCCTTATTTAACCTTCTTGGGCCCCAGGTTGTTGATGTAGCCGCACTTCTTGCCACCATTGACAGTGCAGGAGCCCAGGTGGGCCTAATATTTGCAAGTCATCTTACCGCAATTGTACTTCTGATCTAGCTGGCAAAGGAAGGGCTCGATGATGCCACCCTGCCGACAAAGCACCAATTGAAGGGTAGACTCTTTCTAAATATTATAGTCTGAGAGTGCAGTCATCCTCCAACTGTTTGCCCACAAGAATCAGACACTACTGGTCAGGCGGGATGCCCTCCTTGTCTTGGATTTTAGCTTTGACATTCTCTTTGGTGTCACTGGACTCAACCTTGAGGGTGATGGTCTTGCCAGTCAGGGTCTTCACAAAGTTCTGCATCTGCTGGGGAGGGTGCTCTGCTGCTTCTTTGAAGACAAAGAACAAAAATGTTATCTTTTGACAAATGCATACTGTAAGCCCTCATGTGAGAACAATGCACAGCTTGTTTAGAACAGTGAAGGTCTTCCAGATAGGAAAGAATCCTCATCGTGAGCACGACCTGAATTTTTCATTCAATTTAATGAAAAGGCAAATATTTCGATCAGGAGAGGAATTCTTTCTGGAGACTAATAAGCAGAACAGGACAGTTTCAGTTGTGTGACTATTTATAGTTTCCTGATGTTTTAGTCTTTGATTTTTAGGATGCAATAAGTGTTGTCAACAAGCCTCAGTTGTATGGATGACAGTTTGAGGTGGTTGCCTGAGGCTTCTCTCTGAAGCCTCTTAGGTCACTCATGTAGTTTGGCCAGCTCTTTTGTGAAGATTATGGAGGCAAGGGGCAGAAGATTGCATATATAGGGTATTTGACGCTTATTATTTCCTTTGTTAATAACATTTGACTAATTTTCCTAAACATTTCTTGTGTAACAGCAAAGATTTAAAATATAGTACCTTAATATATTAGGCCCCAGTTGTCATTAACTTGTGTCAATTCTTTTTCTTGATCACATTTTAGATTTGATTATATTTATCTTAGAAAAGTCTATATAAGTGTCCCGATTTATTTTGGTACATCTAGATAAAGCTCTTTTTGCCTTAGTCCCTGATCTCTTAAATCAGCGGTCACCAAGCGGTGCTCGGCGGACCACTGGTGGTCCATGACGTCTGAAAGGTTGGCGACCGCTGTTTAAAATTACCCTAGTCAAGTATTACAGTTTCTTCCCCTCCCCAATCTTTTTTTGTTTTTATTTTATTTGTTTAATATTTCAAGAAAAAGGATTTTAAATATAATAATGTTACATGCAATGAACATTAATATTTCAAAGAAAACAGTCTCTTTGTGGTCTCCACTTTCGGTCCTCGGGTATCAGGGTTCATTCCTGGGAGTTTTCCATTGATTATTCAGAAAGTTTTTCTGATTTTATTTTTTTAAAAAAATACATTTTATTGATTTTTTACAGAGAGGAAGGGAGAGGGATAGAGAGTTAGAAACATCGATGAGAGAGAAACATCGATTAGCTGCCTCCTGCACACTCCCCACTGGGGATGTGCCCGCAACCAAGGTACATGCCCTTGACCGGAATTGAACCTGGGACCTATCCACTGAGCCAAACCGGTTAGGGCAGTTTTTCTGTATTTTAGTTTAATACCAGTTTGTTCCTGGGAGCATGTCTGTGCAGCATTGACTTACTCTGCTGCCATTTTTAATCTCTAAGTATTACTCTTTCTTAAAATCAACAATTGTATAGGTGAGCACAGTTTTATAGGTGAGGGGCTTTGTAATGGTATTGAATCTTGATAAAAATGTGAAGTGATAGGCCAATTACTAAAGCAGATAATACTGATTTTTGGCAAAATTGGTTGTGTGGAAGCATACATTAATGATTACCTGCCAAGTACAAATGCTTTTTAAGGGTACCAGAATTATAAACAGTAAACTATAGAAAGTAAGGTCAGTACTGAGCAGCATGATATTTATGCAGTATGTTTTTCAAAGATTCTTAAAAATCTTAAGTGCTTTCTGCATGGTATGGTACTTACAAATTTATTTGGGGTAGCCATTTTAAAAAGAGTTATTTCTTAAGTGTTCTCATTTTTTCTCAACTTCATTGCTTTTGAACATAAACTTCACTATTCAAAAAACTTTGTCTATTTAATTTATTTAAAATTTTTTAAAGATATATTTTATTGATTTTTTATAGAGAGGAAGGGAGAGGGATAGAGAGTTAGAAATATCGATGAGAGAGAAACATCGATCAGCTGCCTCCTGCACACCTCCTACTGGGGATGTGCCCGCAACCAAGGTACATGCCCTTGACTGGAATCGAACCTGGGACCTTTCATTCTGCAGGCTGACGTTCTATCCACTGAGCCAAACCAGTTAGGGCTATTTTAAATTTTAATGTAAAATTTCCCCCAAATGGTAAATTGGTCATGCCAGAACAAAATCCTTTCCCCAAATTGAAGCAGTGAGATAAACCTATTTACAGGGGTGGGCAAAAGTAGGTTTACAGTTGTTCCTATACAAAATAATACAATAGTTAATAAATAATAGAAGAACAAACTATTTTGTGAACACACAACTGTAAACCTACTTTTGCCCACCCCTGTATTTTGCACCTTTTATGTGCCAGACACTTAAAAGTTCAAGGGGTTGTAACAGATACAAAACAGATGAACTAACATGGAGACTCAAGAAGTAAAACATGGGGGTGTGAGTGGGGGTGCAGAGAATGGTGCTAAGCTCTAGAGAATACAAAAACAAGGGAAAGGGATAGGACTGGGAAGATGGGGACAAGAGGCCACAGTCCCTGCTCTACCACTACATAGAGTGTATTGGCTAGGCTACTTCAGGTCAGTCACTCTTTGGAACCTGTGTTCTCATGAATAAATTGGTAAAAACAATACATGTTCAACCTACTGCATAGGATTGTGTGGGTAGAAGAAATATTAATTAAAAGGCCTTATACAAATAGTGCATATAATAACTGTTAACCCTTTTTTTTAAGCATTAGCTTATTGAATCTTCACACTAATACTCTAAGTGCCATTGTCATGATTCATTTCTTGATTAATTCATCAGATATTTATTGAATGTCTATATGCTAGGCACTAGGGAAATAGCTAGGTTTTCAATAGACACAAAAAAAACCTCTTATTCTGATTGTGGTATAGTTGAAGAGATGTAGGGGTTAGTACCTCTCACAATGCTATATGTTTATATTTTACTAGAGGCCCGGTGCACAAATTCGTGCACGGAAGGGTCCCCAGGCCTGGCCGGCTGCCGGCTGGGGCCTTCCTTCATTCCGCACCACCTCCTGGTGGTCAGCGCACATCATAGAGAGCAATTGAACTCCTGGTCTCCCGGTCAAACTCCCGAGGGGACACTTTGCATATTAGCCTTTTATATATATACACTAGTAGCCTGGTGCACGAAATTCGTGCACTGGGGTGGGGGTGGGGCCCTCAGTTTGGCCTCCACCATCTCCAATCCGGGACCCCTCGGGGAATGTCTGACTGCCTGTTTGTGCCCACACTTTTAACAGATGACAGCTCCATTGTTGTTTCTTTCTTCTCATGCTTAAAACCATTGGAATTAGTAGGTATTCAAAGTGTGTATACATTCTGGGGGGACACCCTGAATATCTCTAGTCAGCGGTGAAAGGAACCAACAGCAGATTTGGAACCCCCAGACAGGGAACCTCGCTCACTCCCCGCATGCCTCACCAATTCATTTTCCATCTTCGCAGGCAGCGGGAGAATCAATGTTTTCTCTCATTAACTCGGACAAGCACGTCCTGTCACCCGCTGCCCGGCAGGAGTGCGCTAGGCCCCAAGCAAGCGAGGCTCAGTCAGGGCAGCCTTCACTCATGGGCGCCAGCACCCAAAGTGCACATCCCTCCTCTACAGTCACCCTGACTATTCCACTGTTTCACTGAGAGGACGGAACTCCTCACCGCCTCTGGGCTCTTGATCTTGAACGCTGACTGAAGACACCTCAGCAAGGGCTGCCCACGCCCACCAGGTGTGTCTGTCTGCACCTGCTCCTGCCTCAGCACCTGCATTAGCCCCACAGTGGTGATCTCGTTGCTGCACTGGCCTCCGCGGGAACAGGGCGTCACCACTCCACCCTCTCACTGTCATCTCACAGGCGCCTACCCTCAGCACCCAGAATACCCAGACACTTTCCAAAGGACGTGAGCGTGCTGGAGGGGACGTGTGCACATCCTGTGGGGGACTTAGGCATGCTGGGGTTGATGGAAGTGCGGCGGAGGGGCGGGGGAAACTTGTGCACGGCTTGGTCCGGGACTGTTGCAGGCGCGCGAGGGTGGCAGCGCACTGGGGGATGTTCACATGCAAGGGGGGGAGGAGAGGATGTGTGCACCGGAGGCCTGTGGCTTCGCAGATCTGCAAATCCCCGTGGTGCGGCCAGGAGGACGTCAATCTGGCCCGCCACGGTGGCTGTCCCTGCGATCCTGCACCTTCTGGGCCAGGAGGTGGGACTTGCGCAGCCACTCCTCAGCGCTGATGGCCTGCAGGCGCTACTTCAGCTCGGCCCGCAGGCTCCGCTTGGCGTGCTCACAGCTGCCACCGCAGCCATGTGGGGAGTACAGGCCACCCTCCGCAATCCCGCCTCCCCTGCCCAGAGGCTCTCCGCGCGCTGCCCACAGGCCCCGGAGCGGCCCTGGGCCGGGGCGGGGATGCCAGCGTGTGCTTGCTCACCCTGCCCCGGAGTGACCCGGGGCGGGGCGGAAGGCAGGGGCCCCGCCCCGCCCCAGCTGCCTCCTTGCCTTCCCATGCTGGGCCCCGGCCTGG